>NC_079190.1:20543118-20620118 GCF_029499605.1 Hyla sarda | reverse complement strand
ATGGGAGAACACTTGGGACAACTGACATGGAAAAGGACTTAGGAGTCTTAGTTAACAGTAAATTTAGCTGTAGTGACCAGTGTCGGGCAGCTGCTGCCAAGGCTAATAAAATCATGGGGTGCATCAATAGGGGCATAGATGCCGACGACAAGGAAATAATGCTACCGCTGTACAAATCACTAGTCAGTCCTCACATAGAGTACTGTGTACAGTACTGAGCACCAGTGTACAAGAAAGATATAGTGGAGCTGGAGAGGGTTCAAATCCCACTAAGGACAACAATAAATAAAGACATTATTATTATTATTATTATAATAACGTCAGCAGAGAGCACTGTGCTCGTGATGTCATCAGAGAGCATTCCAAAAAGAAAAGAATTTCCTCTGTAGTATTCAGCAGCTAATAAGTACAGGAAGGATTAAGATTTTTTAATAGAAGTCATTTACAAATTTGTTTAACTTTCTGGAGCCAGTTGATTTAAAAGAAAAAAGGTTTTCACCGGAGTACCCCTTTAACCCCTTAAGGACCAAGCCCATTTTGGCCTTAAGGACCGGAGCGTTTTTTGCACATCTGACCACTGTCATTTTAAACATTAATAACTCTGGAATGCTTTTAGTTATCATTCTGATTCCGAGATTTTTTTTCGTGACATATTCTACTTTAACATAGTAGTAAATTTTTGTGGTAACTTGCATCCTTTCTTGGTGAAAAATCCGTAAATTTGATGAAAAATTTGAAAATTTAGCATTTTTCTAACTTTGAAGCTTTCTGCTTGTATGGAAAATGTATATTACAAATACATTTTTTTTTTGATTCACACATACAATATGTCTACTTTATGTTTGCATCATAAAATTGACGTGTTTTTACTTTTGAAAGACACCAGAGGGCTTCAAAGTCCAGCAGCAATTTTCCAATTTTTCACAAAATTTTCAAACTCAATATTTTTCGGGGACCAGTTCAGTTTTGATTTGAAGGGTCTTCTTATTAGAAATACCCCATAAATTACCCCATTATAAAAACTACAACCCCCAAAGTATTCAAAATGACATTCAGTAAGTGTATTAACCCTTTAGGCGTTTCACAGGAATAGCAGCAAAGTGAAGGAGAAAATTCAAAATCTTCATTTTTTACACTCACATGTTCTTGTAGACCCAATTTTTGAATTTTTGCAAGTGGCAAAAGGAGAAAATTTTTACTTGTATTTGTAGCCCAATTTCTCTCGAGTAAGCACATACGTCATATGTCTATGTAAAGTGTTCGGCGGGCGCAGTAGAGGGTTCAGAAGCGAAGGAGCGACAAGGGGATTTTGGAGAGTACGTTTTTCTGAAATGGTTTTTAGGTGGCATGTTGCATTTAGGAAGCCCCTATGGTGCCAGAACAGCAAAAAAAAAAAAAAAAAAACACATGGCTTACCATTTTGGAAACTAGACCCCTCGGGGAATGTAACATGGGATAAAGTGAGCCTTAATACCCCACAGGTGTTTCATGACTTTTTCAAATGTAAAAAAAAAAAAAAAATGTTACCTAAAATGCTTGTTTTCCCAAAAATTTTACATTTTTTAAAAGGGGAATAGCAGAAAATACCCCCCAAAATTTGAAGCCCAATTTCACCCGATTCAAAAAACGCCCCAAATGGGGGTGAAAAGTGTTCTGCTGGCGCAATACAGGTCTCAGAAGAGGAGTAGTCACATTTGGTTTTTGGAAACAAATTTTGCTCTGGGGGCATGCCGCATTTAGGAAGCCCCTATGGTGCCAGGACAGCAAAAAAAAACAACATGGCATACTATTTTGGAAACTAGAGCCCTCGGGGAACGTAACAAGGGGTTAAGTGAACCTTTATACTCCACAGGTGTTTCATGACTTTTGCATATGTAAAAAAATATATATATTTTTTTACCTAAAATGCTTGTTTTCCCAAAAATTTTACATTTTTAAAAAGGATAAAAGCAGAAAATAGCCCCCAAAATTTGTAACACAATTTCTCCCGAGTACAGCGATACCCCATATGTGACCCTAAGCTGTTGCCTTGAAATACGACAGGGCTCCAAAGTGAGAGCACCATGCGCATTTGAGGCCTAAATTAGGGACTTGCATAGGGGTGGACATAGGGGTATTCTACGCCAGTGATTCCCAAACAGGGTGCCTCCAGCTGTTGTAAAACTCCCAGCATGGCTGGACAGTCAGTGGCTGTCTGGTAATACTGGGAGTAGTTGTTTTGCAACAGCTGGAGGCTCCGTTTTGGAAACAGTGGCGTACCAGACGTTTTTCATTTTTATTGGGGAGGGGAGGGGGGCTGTATAGGGGTATATGTATGTGTTTATATATGTGTGTATGTGTCTATGTGTGTTTTTAGGGTACAGTGACACGGGCGGGGGTTCACAGTAGTTTCTCGCTGGCAGTTTGAGCTGTGGCAGAAAATTTGCCGCAGCTCAAACTTGCAGTTGGATACTTACTGTAAACCTCCGCCCATGTGAGTGTACCCTGTACGTTCACATTGGGGGGGGGGCATCCAGCTGTTGCAAAACTACAACTCCCAGCATGCGCTGACAGACTGTACATGCTGAGAGTTTTAGTTTTGCAACAGCTGTAGGCACACTGGTTATGTATCACTGAGTTTGTGACCTAACTCAGTGTTTCACAACCAGTGTGCCTCCAGCTGTTGCAAAACTACAACTCCCAGCATTTACGGTGCATGGTGTACGGTGACTGCTGAGAGTTGTAGTTTGCAACAGCTGGAGGCACACCAGTCGTAAAACACTGAGTTAGGTAATAAAAAACTCTGAATTTCACAACCATTGTGCCTTCAGCTGTTGCAAAACTACAACTCTCAGCAGTCACCGACAGCCAACGGGCATGCTGGGAGTTGTAGTTATGCAACCAGCAGATGCACCACTACAACTTCCAGCATGCACTTTAGCTGTTTGTGCAAGCTGGGAGTTGTAGTTATACAACAGCTGAAGGTACACTTTTCCATGCTGGGAGTTGTGGTTGTCTGCCTCCTGCTGTTGCATAACTACAGCTCCCAGCATGCCCTTTTTGCATGCTGGGAGCTGTTGCTAAGCAACAGCAGAAGGCTGTCACTCACCTCCTACTGCTGCTCCGGTACACAGGTCAGTCCCTCGCCACCGCCGCTCCTGGGGCCCCGATCCCGACATTGACGCCGGGGATCGGGGTCCCCAGCTCCCGGGGCCAACGAATCAGTGCCACCTCACCCCTGCTGGCTATGGCTGTTCTGGACCGTCAGAGACAGCCCCGATCAGCCAGTAATTCCGGGTCACCGGGTCACTGGAGACCCAATATCGCCGCAGATCGCTGGGCTGAATTGTCCAGCGATCTGCGGCCATCGCCCACATAATGACCTCCCTGGACGATATGCCGCGATGCCTGCTGAACGATTTCAGCAGGCATCCGGCTCCGGTCCCCAACCGGCTAGCAGTGGGGACCGGAATTCCCACGGGCGTATGGATACGCCCTCGGTCCTTAAGGACTCGGAATGCAGGGCGTATCCATACGCCCTATGTCCTGAAGAGGTTAATGGTATAGAGAACTGTGTCTAGTGCATTAACTCTATGATTTTTTTGCCCATTGAAACCAGTAGGCCCATTGTGGTCTATGGGGAAAAGCTGCTGAGTTGCCCATAGCAACCAATCAGATCGCTTCTTTCATTTTTGAAAAAGCCTCTGAAAAATGAAGGAAGTAATCTGATTGGTTGCTATGGGCAACTCAGAAACTTTTCCAGGAAAATCTGCTGAGTTGCCCATAGCAACCAATCAGATCGCTTCTTTAATTTTGCAGAGGCATTGTGAAAAATGAAAGAAGCAATCTGATTGGTTGCTATGGGCAACTGCACAACTCTTCCTCTACACTGGTCTTGATGAATCTCCCCCATAGAAGGAGATTTATCAAAACCTGTCCAGAGGAAAAGTTTCTGAGTTCCCCATAGCAACCAATCAGATTGCTTCTTTCATTTTTGAAAAAGCCTCTGAAAAATGAAGGAAGCAATTTGATTGGTTGCTATGGGCAACTCAACAGCTTTTCCAGGAAAGTAAAGTTTAACCACAACACTGTAACACTGTCCACCCTGGGACTCGAACCAGTGACGGTCTCCCATCCCACTGTACTGCCGAGACGGTCCTGCTTATCTTACATGCAGTGAGATCCCCATAGACCACAATTAGCCTATTGGTTTTATTGGGCAAAAAATCACAGAGTTGATGCACTAGTCACAGTTCTCTATACCATTAACCCCTTAACGACGCAGGACGTATATTTACATCATATCGCGTCGGTCCCGGCGCTCATCAACGGCCGGGACCCGCGGCTAATACCACACATTGCCGATCGCGGCGATGTGCGGTATTAACCCTTTAGAAGCGGCGGTCAAAGCTGACCGCCGCTGTGAAAGTGAAAGTGACCCGGCTGCTCAGTCGGGCTGTTAGGGACCGCCGCGGTGAAATCGCGGCGTCCCGAACAGCTGACCGGACACCGGGAGGGCCCTTACCTGCCTCCTCGGTGTCCGATCGACGAATGACTGCTCCGTGCCTGAGATCCAGGCAGGAGCAGTCATGCGCCGATAACACTGATCACAGGCGTGTTAATACACGCCTGTGATCAGGATGAGAGATCAGTGTGTGCAGTGTTATAGGTCCCTATGGGATAATAATGATCAGTATAAGAGATCAGTGTGTGCAGTGTTATAGGTCCCTATGGGACCTATAACACTGCAAAAAAAATGTAAAAATAAAGTGTTAATAAAGGTCATTTAACCCCTTCCCTAATAAAAGTTTGAATCACCCCCCTTTTCCCATAAAAAAATTAAAACAGTGTAAAAAAAATAAAAAAATAAACATATGTGGTATCGCCGCGTGCGTAAATGTCCGAACTATAAAAATATATAATTAATTAAACCGCATGGTCAATGGCGTACGCGCAAAAAAATTCCAAAGTCCAAAAAAGCGTATTTAAGTCACTTTTTATACCATTAAAAAATGAACAAAAAGTGATCAAAAAGTCCGATGAAAACAAAAATGGTACCGATAAAAACTTCAGATCACGGCGCAAAAAATTAGTCCTCACACCGCCCTGTACGTGGAAAAATAAAAAAGCTATAGAGGTCAGAAGATGACATTTTTAAACGTATACATTTTCCTGCATGTAGTTATGATTTTTTCCAGAAGTGCGACAAAATCAAACCTGTATAAGTAGGGGATCATTTTAACCGTATGGACCTACAGAATAATGATAAGGTGTAATTTTTACCGAAATATGCACTGCGTAGAAACGGAAGCCCCCAAAATTAATAAATGGTGTGTTTTTTTTTCGATTTTGTCGCACAATGATTTTTTTTTCCGTTTCGCCGTGCATTTTTGGGTAAAATGACTAATGTCACTGCAAAGTAGAATTGGCGACGCAAAAAATAAGCCATAATATGGATTTTTAGGTGAAAAATTGAAAGGGTTATGATTTTTAAAAGGTAAGGAGGAAAAAACGAAAGTGCAAAAACGGAAAAACCCTGAGTCCTTAAGGGGTTAAAGAAGGGAGGGCTCAATATTTGCAAATGCGCACAAATTTTCACATATGCGCAAAAAAAATAAGCGAATATTCCTAATTACGAATATATAGTGCTATATTCGCAATATTCGCGAATATGCTATATTTGCGATTAAAATTCGAATTGCGAATATTCGTGAACAACACTAGACGCTGCAAATACAGTGAAGGAGTTTAAACATGCATGGGATAGGCATAAGGCTATCCTTCATATAAGATAGGGCCAGGGACTATTGATAGGATTCAGATTATTGGGCAGACTAGATGGGCCAATTGGTTCTTATCTGCCGACACATTCTATGTTTCTATACTGTATGGATATCAGAAAAATGGTTCCAAGCTCTTATTTCTTTATTAAATTCACTACTTTGGGGCAGGAAAGCACGAGAATGAAATATGTTTCTTTAACGTTAGCTGAGCACGATGGGGGTTGGGCACTTTTTTTTTTTTAGGTACTTTTTAGCACTAAAATTGCAGACTATTATGAGAAGGAGGGAAAATGTAGTCCTATTTTTTCTCTCTAAGGGTATGTTCACACTACGGAATTCCCGCGGAATTCCACGGGCGTAATTCCGCGAGCCGAATTCCGCGGTGTGAACTTAACATTAGTGTGAATGGGTCTCCGCGAGACCCGTTCACACTGCGGGAATTTCAGCGGCGGACAATTCCGCCGCTGAAATTGTGCCGCGCAAAGAAAGAACATGTTAATTCTTTGCACGGAAGTCCGCGTGCACTGCATAGCTGTCAATGGTGACGGCTCAGTGCCGCCCGGTCCTACCGCCACCACCGTCTGCCCGTCTGAATCTCCGCTCACTGAATTCAGCGAGCGGAGATTCCGTTCACACACTGTAGTGTGAACATACCCTAATGGGTCGTTATAAGGGTATTTTTGAGATTTTGGAAGCTGGGATACTCACTACACCCATGCATATCTAGATAATTAAGTATGGGAGGAACTTAACATTTTTTTTAAATCACATGGAGATTTGACTTTACTTCATTATGGTCGAATAAAGCACTTAAAGAATTCCTTAAAATTAAAGATTCACTCTTTTGGATGAAAAGGGGCTTATTTATGTAAATCAATTATACGCTTTAGGTCAAATAAAGTCGTTTGAAGAGATAGCCCATAAGTGTGTGGGGGGAAGACAATCAGAAACATTGTTTTTTACAAATAAGTAACACAGATCATAAAGCAATAAAAGGAGAGACTGGAGATTTCAGGGATTCTATATATAAGAAAAGTTTAATTAGACTATTTCCTTATGCGAAGTTGCTGTCTGGGCATGCTGTGAGTTGTAGTTCTGCAGCGGTTGGGGGTTCACAGCTTGAAGACCACTGCTATAGAGGGTGCAAATGTATCTGAGCCCTGGAACTCAAATAATGTGAAATATGAGATGATCAAAATGGAGCCCCTGCACTAATTACTTGGGTTCTGAGGTCTGTAAGGTCCATAGTAAAAACATCAGGTTCTGTCTATAGCAGATACTAAATCATGGCAGCTCAAAGAAACAAGCAGTCATTCTGACATGTCACATGTGATGTCATAGACAGCTGGAGGCCTGACATTACACTGACAGCTGCCCGAGCCTTCAGTCTGTTCCTGTGCGATTAGTGAGAATAGTGAGATTAGCATCTTCTTTTTCTACTTGTCTGAAATGGAGCTAAAAGGACTGGGGTTCGTCCCCCTCCTGTTGGCGTTTTGGTGTGCGGCCTGGCTTGCCACCAGCTACATCATGACGGTCGTCCTCGGCCATGCAGCCTCGCCACTGATGAGCATCAGGTAAGATAAACAAGCACATGATTCTTATTTCATGGGTTGGGAGTGAGGAAATATCCATAATAACATTGGTTTCTTTTCCTTCACAGTGACGTGGGAAATGTCTTTCCCGAAAGCATATTATTCAGAATTGGATTCATAGGGACGTCCATTGGCACTTTGGTACTAACCTTTCTTATTTATAAGTATATGGTTATGCATACTGAAGAGTTCAGGGGTCATCAGGTCCTGATCCAGAGGATCCTGCTGGCCATTGTGTGGGCCTCCTGTTTTTCCACAGCTGTTATGCATGTATTGTCCCCCGAAGAATATCCCAGGATACACTTTGTCAGCACGATAATTTCCATTACATGTGAAGCCTTATACTACCTTGGGCAGTCCATCCAGATGTATAAATTACCAGGAGCAAAAAAAGTCATCCACCATAGTAGATGCACCTGCTGTGGCCTGACTTTTGTCTGTGTAGTTTTCTATTTTGGATATGAAACATTAAAGGAATTATTCCATAATGATGAAGACTGGGACGAGATCCGTGAAATCCCCATCATAATCATCGAGTGGGTGATGCTTCTACTGATCCTGATAAACATCGTGACCTATTATTCCACCATGCAGAGGTTATTGTTGACCGTCTCCAGAAACAGCTGCACACTCTCTCTTAGAGTAAAAATTGATGACTTCGGGGTGTAGACCACCACGGGGGCCATCAAGTGGACTTCTGGGAGAGATACTGCACAGGACACGGAAAACATCTAAAGAAGAATAACTGGGGGACTACATATGGTGCCAGTAATCATGACACAATAATATGAGCTGGTGATATTACCTATACAAAAAATAATAAAAAAAATTATAAAAAAATATTGGTGTGTGAAGTGTAATACCTAGTTAGAAAAACAGAATCAAATTCATCATTATAACCCCCCTCTGCATTACCCTGTTTATTATTTTTCAAGCAAGCACTTTGTTCTAATTCGTCCACTCTCTGGCGTGCTCCTTGTATAAGGGGTTTGGGATACCCTTTTTGTTTAAAACGATCCTCCAGGTTCTCTAGTTGTTGTAGGTATTTTTGTGTGGAAGAACAATTCCTTCGGATTCTTTTCATTTGACCTAATGGAATGTTCTTCTTCCATTATTTAAGATGGCAACTGTTAAAGTCGAGGTATCTGTTTGCATCTCCTTAAAATAGTTGGCAGTATGCGAACAGCCATCCTGAATATAGATATTTAAATCCAGGAACTCACATTTTTTGGGGGACTGATGCAGCGCTGCCTTTGGCAATTTCTGGCTCTGCCATAGCGCTTTTTTTGAGGGGGCGTGTCGGCTGCCCCTTCGTCTGGCGGTCACCCTGCGCTATCTGGCCAGCGAGCCAGGGCCCCGTACAGGAGATCACGGGGCCCCCAGCGGTCGGACCCCCCGCAATCTGAAACTTATCCCCTATCCTTGGGACATGGCCGGACTGGGGATGAAATCCAGCCCTGGAAATTACTATATACCAGCCCCACAGCATTGTGTCATTGTGCCGGCAAACAGCCACCGAGCACAGGCGTATCACTTTGCGTGGCTATACATATATATATATATCACAGAAGGAATACACCAGTACTTTGCCAAATGTTTCAATAAAGTGGTGTCAGCGACCAAGACCTGATCATAGTCCACCACAAATTCAAAAAGTAAAATGGCACAACACTCCCTTATAATCAGGGCCGGTTTTAGGCTTAGCGTGGCCTTAGGCAAAATCAAAAGTGGGGCCCCAAAAGTCATAGTAGTGCACTAACTAGATTTGAACATTTTTGGTCACTTCAAATACTATTAAAAAAAAAATATCTAAAAAGCTATTGAAAAGTCCCATCAAAACAAAAATGGTACCGATAAAAACTACAAATCACAGCGCAAAAAATGACCCTCACATCCCCATATACAGAAAAATAAGAGTTATAGGGATCAAAATAGTACAATTTTATATTTTTGTATAGTTCCCCCCACATTAGGTAAAGAGTATAGCTCCCCCACATTAGGTGCAGTATAGTTCCCCCACATTAGGTGCAGTATAGTTCCCCCACATTAGGTGGAGTATAGTTCCCCCACATTAGGTGCAGTATAGTCCCCCACATTAGGTGCAGTATAGTTCCCCCACATAAGGTGCAGTATAGTTCCCCCACATTAGGGGCAGTATAGTCCTCCACATTAGGTGCAGTATAGTTCCTCCACATAAGGTGCAGTATAGTCCCCCACATTAGGGGCAGTATAGTTCCCCCACATTAGGTGCAGTATAGTCCCCCACATTAGGTGCAGTATAGTTCCCCACATTAGGTAAAGAGTATAGCTCCCCCACATTAGGTGCAGTATAGTTCCCCCACATTAGGTGCAGTATAGTTCCCCCACATTAGGTGGAGTATAGTTCCCCCACATTAGGTGCAGTATAGTCCCCCACATTAGGTGCAGTATAGTCCCCCACATTAGGGGCAGTATAGTCCCCCACATTAGGTGCAGTATAGTTCCCCCACATTAGGTGCAGTATAGTTCCCCCACATAAGGTGCAGTATAGTCCCCCACTTCAGGTGCAGTATAGTTCTTCCCACATTAGGTACAGTATAGTTCTCCCCACATTAGGTGCAGTATAGTTCTCCCCACATTAGGTGCCGTATAGTTTTCCCCACATTAGGTGCAGTATAGTTCTCCCCACATTAGGTGCAGTATAGTTCTCCCCACATTAGGTGCAGTATAGTTCCACCACATTAGGTGCAGTATCGTTCTCCACATTAGGTGCAGTATAGCTCTCCACATTAGGTGCAGTACAGTTCCCTCCACATTAGGTGCAGTATAGCTCCCCACATTAGGTTAGCAGTATAGTTCCCCCACATTAGGTGCAGTATAGTCCTCCCTCATTAGGTGCAGTATAGTTCCCCCACATTAGGTGCAGTATAGTTCCCCACATTAGGTGCAGTATAGTTCCCCACATTAGGTGCAGTATAGTCCCACACACTGGTGCAGTATAGTCCCCCACATTAGGTGCAGTATAGTTCCCCCACATTAGGTGCAGTATAGTTCTCCACATTAGGTGCAGTATAGTTCCCCCACATTAGGTGCAGTATAGTTCCCCCACATTAGGTTGGCAGTATAGTTCCCCCACATTAGGTGCAGTATAGTTCCCCACATTAGGTGCAGTATAGTCTCCCACATTAGGTGCAGTGTACAGTAGTCCCTCCACATTAGGTGTAGTATACAGTAGTTCCCCACATTAGGTGCAGTATACAGTAGTTCCCCACATTAGTTGCAGTATACAGTAGTCCCCCCACATTAGGTGCAGTATACAGTAGTTCCCCACATTAGGTGCAGTATACAGTAGTCCCTCTCCACATTAGGTGCAGTATAGTTCCCCCACATTAGGTGCAGTATAGTTCCCCCACATTAGGTTGGCAGTATAGTTCCCCCACATTAGGTTGGCAGTATAGTTCCCCACATTAGGTGCAGTATAGTTCCCCACATCAGGTGCAGTATAGTCTCCCACATTAGGTGCAGTATACAGTAGTCCCTCCACATTAGGTGCAGTATACAGCAGTTCCCCACATTAGGTGCAGTATACAGTAGTTCCCCACATTAGGTGCAGTATACAGCAGTTCCCCACATTAGGTGCAGTATACAGCAGTTCCCCACATTAGGTGCAGTATACAGTAGTTCCCCACATTAGGTGCAGTATACAGTAGTCCCCCCACATTAGGTGCAGTATACAGTAGTTCCCCACATTGGGTGCAGTATACAGTAGTCCCCCCACATTAGGTGCAGTATACAGTAGTTCCCCCACATTAGGTGCAGTATACAGTAGTCCCCCCACATTAGGTGCAGTATACAGTAGTTCCCCACATTAGGTGCAGTATACAGTAGTTCCCCCACATTAGGTGCAGTATACAGTAGTTCCCCACATTAGGTGCAGTATACAGTAGTTCCCCCACATTAGGTGCAGTATACAGTAGTTCCCCACATTAGGTGCAGTATACAGTAGTTCCCCACATTAGGTGCAGTATACAGTAGTTCCCCCACATTAGGTGCAGTATACAGTGTTCCCCCACATTAGGTTCAGTATACAGTAGTTGCCCCACATTAGGTGCATTATAATTCCCCACATTAGGTGCAGTATACAGTAGTTCCCCCCCATCCCGGACACGATCTAATGCTATGGCCTATGGGCCATCCCTGTCACGATCTACTGCTATGGCCTATGGGCCATCGCGGGAGCGGCGGTTGGAGCTGTGAAGATGACCGCAGGTCACTTACCATACCCGCGTGTCCTCCTCACAGCTGCGCTCTGCTGTACTGTTGCTATGGGCGCACGCACGTGACGTCAGTGCCGTCACTGCGTGCGCTTCCTCCCAACGGCCCCAGCGTTTTTAAAGTTAACGCGGGGCCGCTATGAGGTAAACGGGGCATTCTTGTGTCCTGAAAAGATTTTTCGGGACACAGGGATGTCCCGAATGTGACGGGGGCCCCCTGCGGGCATGTGGCCCGGAGCTGGTCACTGTTTTAAAGTGGCCGCGGCCGGACTGCTAATCTTTAACAAGAAGCCAACGCTGCGGCCACTTTAAAACACCACATTAGGTGCAGTATAGTCCCCCACATTAGGTGCAGTATAGTTCCCCCACATTAGATGCAGTACAGTTCTCCCCACATTAGGTGCAGTATAGTTCCCCCACATTAGATGCAGTATAGTTCTCCCCACATTAGGTGCAGTATAGTCCCCCACATTAGGTGCAGTATAGTCCCACACATTAGGTGCAGTATAGTTCCTCCACATTAGGTCGGCTGTATAGTTCCCCCACATTAGGTGCAGTATAGTTCTCCCCACATTAGGTGCAGTATAGTTCTCCCCACATTAGGTACAGTATAGTTCCCCCACATTAGGTGCAGTATAGTCCCCCACATTAGGTGCAGTATAGTTCTCCCCAAATTAGGTGCAGTATAGTTCTCCCCACATTAGGTGCAGTACAGTTCTCCCCACATTAGGTGCAGTATAGTTCCTCACATTAGGTGCAGTATAGTTCTCCACATTAGGTGCAGTATAGCTCTCCACATTAGGTGCAGTACAGTTCCCTCCACATTAGGTGCAGTATAGCTCCCCACATTAGGTTGGCAGTATAGTTCCCCCACATTAGGTGCAGTATATAGTCCCCCCCCCCCCCCCCCATTAGGTGCAGTATAGTTCCACCACATTAGGTGCAGTATAGTTCCCCACATTAGGTACAGTATAGCTCTCCACATTAGGTGCAGTACAGTTCCCTCCACATTAGGTGCAGTATAGCTCCCCACATTAGGTTGGCAGTATAGTTCCCCCACATTAGGTGCAGTATAAAGTCCCCCCCCTCATTAGGTGCAGTATAGTTCCCCATATTAGGTGCAGTATAGTTCCCCACATTAGGTGCAGTATAGTCCCACACATTGGTGCAGTATGTATAGTCCTCCACATTAGGTGCAGTATAGTTCCCCCACATTAGGTGCAGTATAGTTCCCCCATATTAGGTTGGCAGTATAGTTCTCCCACATTAGGTTGGCAGTATAGTTCCCCACATTAGGTGCAGTATAGTCTCCCACATTAGGTGCAGTATACAGTAGTCCCTCCACATTAGGGGCAGTATACAGTAGTTCCCCACATTAGGTGCAGTATACAGTAGTTCCCCACATTAGGTGCAGTATGCAGTAGTCCCCCCACATTAGGTGGAGTATACAGTAGTTCCCCACATTAGGTGCAGTATACAGTAGTCCCCCCACATTAGGTGCAGTATACAGTAGTTCCCCACATTAGGTGCAGTATACAGTAGTTCCCCCACATTAGGTGCAGTATACAGTAGTCCCCCCACATTAGGTGCAGTATAATTCCCCACATTAGGTGCAGTATACAGTAGTTCCCCACATTAGGTGCAGTATAATTCCCCACATTAGGTGCAGTATACAGTAGTTCCCCACATTAGGTGCAGTATACAGCAGTTCCTCCACATTAGGTGCAGTATACAGTAGTTGCCCCACATTAGGTGCAGTATAATTCCCCACATTAGGTGCAGTATACAGTAGTTCCCCCACATTAGGTGCAGTATACAGTAGTTCCCCCACATTAGGTGCAGTATAATTCCCCACATTAGGTGCAGTATACAGTAGTTCCCCCACATTAGGTGCAGTATGCAGTAGTTCTCCCACATTATTTGCAGTATACAGTAGTTCCCCCGCATTAGGTGCAGTATAATTCCCCCCATTAGGTGCAGTATACAGTAGTTCCCCACATTAGGTTGGCAGTATAGTTCCCCCACATTAGGTGCAGTATATAGTCCCCCCCCCCCTCATTAGGTGCAGTATAGTTCCCCCACATTAGCTGCAGTATAGTTCCCCACATTAGGTACAGTATAGCTCTCCACATTAGGTGCAGTACAGTTCCCTCCACATTAGGTGCAGTATAGCTCCCCACATTAGGTTGGCAGTATAGTTCCACCACATTAGGTGCAGTATATAGTCCCCACCTCATTAGGTGCAGTATAGTTCCCCCACATTAGCTGCAGTGTAGTTCCCCACATTAGGTGCAGTATAGTTCCCCCCATTAGGTGCAGTATAGTCCCACACATTGGTGCAGTATGTATAGTCCTCCACATTAGGTGCAGTATAGTTCCCCCACATTAGGTGCAGTATAGTTCCCTCATATTAGGTTGGCAGTATAGTTCCCCCACATTAGGTTGGCAGTATAGTTCCCCACATTAGGTGCAGTATAGTCTCCCACATTAGCTGCAGTATACAGTAGTCCCTCCACATTAGGTGCAGTATACAGTAGTTCCCCACAGAAGGTGCAGTATACAGTAGTCCCCCCACATTAGGTGGAGTATACAGTAGTTCCCCACATTAGGTGCAGTATACAGTAGTCCCCCCACATTAGGTGCAGTATACAGTAGTTCCCCACATTAGGTGCAGTATACAGTAGTTCCCCCACATTAGGTGCAGTATACAGTAGTTCCCCCACATTAGGTGCAGTATACAGTAGTTGCCCCACATTAGGTGCAGTATAATTCCCCACATTAGGTGCAGTATACAGTAGTTCCCCCACATTAGGTGCAGTATACAGTAGTTCCCCCACATTAGGTGCAGTATAATTCCCCACATTAGGTGCAGTATACAGTAGTTCCCCCACATTAGGTGCAGTATGCAGTAGTTCCCCCACATTATTTGCAGTATACAGTAGTTCCCCCGCATTAGGTGCAGTATAATTCCCCCCATTAGGTGCAGTATACAGTAGTTCCCCCACATTAGGTGCAGTATACAGTAGTTCCCCCACATTAGGTGCAGTGTAGTTCCCCCACATTAGGTGCAGTATAGTTCCCCACATTAGGTGCAGTATAGTCCCCCCACATTAGGTGCAGTATAGTTCCCCACATTAGGTGCAGTATACTTCCCCCACGTTAGGTGCAGTTTAGTTCCCCCACATTAGGTGCAGTATAGTTCCCCACATTAGGTGCAGTATAGGTCCCCAACATTAGGTGCAGTACAGTTCCCCACATTAGGTGCAGTACAGTTCCCCCCACATTAGGTGCAGTGTAGTTCCCCCACATTAGGTGCAGTATAGTTCCCCCACATTAGGTGCAGTATAGTTCCCTCACATTAGGTGCAGTATGATTCCCCACATTAGGTGCAGTATAGTTCCCCCACATTAGGTGCAGTATAATTCCCCACATTAGGTGCAGTATAGTTCCCCCACATTAGGTGCACTATAATTCCACCACATTTGGTGCAGTATAGTTCCCCCACATTAAGTGCAGTATGTTCCCCTACAGACATACAGCCTTCAGCCATATACAATGTATGGCTGGAGGCTGTATGCCTGTTTACTGCCCCACTTGAGTATTCCGACCACCGCTCCTGGGTCACGATCTACTGCTATGGCCTATGGGCCATCCCGGTCACGATCTACTGCTATGGACTATGGGCCATCCCGGTCACGATCTACTGCTATGGCCTATGGGCCATCCCGGGAGCAGCGGTCGGAACACTGAAGATGACCGCAGGTGACTTACCATACCTGCGCGTCCTCCTCACTGCTGCGCTCTGCTGTACTGTTGCTATGGGCGCACGAACGTGACGTCAGTGCCGTCACTGCGTGCGCTTCCTCCCAACGGCCCCAGCATTTTTAAAGTCAACGCGGGGCCGCTATGAGGTAAACGGGGCATTCTTGTGTCCCGAAAAGATTTTTAGGGACACAGGGATGTCCCGAATGTGACGGGGGCCCCCTGCGGGCATGGGGCCCTGAGCTGGTCACTGTTTTAATGTGGCCGCGGCCGGACTGCTAATCTTTAACAAGAAGCCAACGCTGCGGCCACTTTAAAACAGTTGCCCCCCCCCCCCCCTACTGAGCAGCCGGCAGGGGGCCCCTTGGGGATGGGGGCCCTAGGCAATTGCCTGGTTTGCCCTGCCCTAACACCGGCCCTGCTTATAATGAAAAATGGCAGCAATGTTTTACAAAGGTTATATGTGAAAATCCGGTATATTGATAGCAATATTAACAATAATGCCAGTATACAAGGAGGAAAATTATCACCATACATATTACCATGATACTGTTACTGACCAAATCCTGTATGTTGAGAGTAATATTACCAATAATACCAGTATACAAGGAGGAATATTATCCCCATACATATTACCATCATACTGTTACTAGCCAAATCCTGTATACTGAGACCAATATTACCAGTATACAAGGAGGAATATTATGCCCATACATATTACCGTCATACTGTTACTGACCAAATCCTGTGAACTGAGATTGAAATTATCAATATCAGTATACAAGGGACAAGTAATACCGCCACATCATGACCAGTATCACCGCAGAATGACTAATATCCCCACACTGCTACTGAAAAAAATCCACTCGGCAAAGACCAAGGTTAACTCCATACAGTGATCATATACAGATAGATACCAACACTACAAAGGTGCCCCCCTTCCCTCTCCCCTTCTTAGCTAAGTAAATGTTCAGCCTTAAAGGAGTAGTCCAGTGGTGAATCAGTGGTGAGCAACTTATCCCCTATCCTAAGGATAGGGGATAAGTTGCAGATCGCGGGGGGTCCGACCGCTGGGGCCCCCTGCGATCTCCTGTATGGAGCCCCGACAGCCCGCGGGAAGGGGGTGTGTCGACCTCCGCACGAGGCGGCGGCCCACACGCCCCCTCAATACAACTCTATGGCAGAGCCAAAGCGCTGCCTTCGGCAATCTCCGGCTCTGCCATTGAGATGTATTGAGGGGGCGTGTCGGCCGCCGCCTCGTGCGGGGGTCGACACCCGCTATCTCGGCGGAGAGCCGGGGCCCCGTACAGAGAGATCGCAGGTGGCCCCAGCGGTCGGACCCCCCGCGATCTCAAACTTATCCCCTATCCTTAGGATAGGGGATAGGTTTTTCACCACTGGACTACCCCTTTAATATATTAGGTAGGTAGGCAGGCTTCTTCCCACTTCTACCTCCATTCCACATTAGGCTGTATTCACCCCACGATTGTTACATACGGGACCGGATCCGATAGGGATATGTGAAAACCAGGCACTCCCGTATCTCAGCCGGACCCGGCCCCCATCTCATCTCATTTGAATGAGCCGACCGGAGTCAAATAGTGACTCCGGTCGGCTTATTTTTGCCCCATATCCGGTTTTGTGACCAGACTTAAAACCGTGGTATACTACAGTTTTAAGTACGGTCACAAATCTGGATACGGGGCAAAACTGAGCCGACTGGAGTCATTATCTGACTCCGGTCGGCTCCTTCAAACGAGATGTGGTCCGGGTCCGGCTGAGATACGGGAGCGCCTGGTTTTCACATCTCCCAGCCAGATCCGGTTTGTAACAATTGTGGTGTGAATGCAGCCTTAGCTAGATATATCTCTCTCCACCCAGGGCAGAACTGGGGCTAAAAACCAACCCTGAAAAAATGATCATACCAGCCCCACAGCATTGTGTCATTGTGGCAGCCGCCGGCAGCAGGGAAGGGACAGGGAAGCCTGACATTTGATTTGCCAGGCCTCCATAAGAAAGCTATGTTGTGGCAGAAATGTGGTATTAACGCTTGGGGAAGACAGTATAAAAAAACCCTCTCTTCCTTGCTCTTGCGCTACCGCCAGAATCACGAAATTCAGTTCCCAGTGTCCAGCGCTTCTGGGTTAGGTGACGTTACACAGCTGCTCATTCAGTTATGGGCCGAAGCAATGTCCAGCCTCAGCCTCTGATTGGATGGCTAGTTATATGACGTCACCTGACCCGGAAGTGCCAGATACCAGGAACACAATTCCAGTAGTAGTGCAGAAGCCAGGAATGTAACTGTATAGGGACTAGGACTACAAACTGTGGACTGCTAGTTGTTCCAAAAATGGTCTGGGCATGCTGGGAGTTGTAGTTTTGCTGGGAGTTTTAGCTAAGCAACAGCTGGAGGTCCACAGTTTGGAGACCATTGGCATAGGGAGAGATGCGTCACCCGCCCCGCTGGGACCAGCCCCAGGGACTCATTTCCGGGGTTTCAGCAGGATTTTCAAAGTGCCCTCTCTTACAAAGTAGTAACAGCAGGTCTTCTCTCTTTAGAGGCCACCCCCCACCCCACATAACAGCCCCCCACATCACAGGTCCCCCCCACATCACAGGTCCCCCCTCTCCAGCCCCCCCCCCCCCCACATCACAGGTCCCCCCCACATCACATGTCCCCCCTCCCCACATCACAGGTCCCCCCTCCCCACATCACAGGCCCCCCCCCCACACACACACATCACACACTACATAACAGGACTCTCACCCCTTTCCCTTACATATTAATAGCATAAGGTCCCTTTTCCTCTCACCCTGCATAGTAGATCTTCCCCCGAGCAGCTGCAGTCACTGTGCCGACAGGAGGAGCAGGAGGAGGGGCCAGGAGCAGTGAGGAGGCAGAGAGTAGAGGCCGAGGTGAGTGTCCTGTCTGTACAGCTCCCAGTACAGACTCTGTAGCCCCCAGTCCTCCGGACCTCCGCTCACTGTATCAGCCTGTCAGGCGTCTCAGGATCTGTGTGTAATGCTGCAGCTGCTGAGCACACAGGTCCTGACAGACTGATACAGTGATTTGTAGGGACTCAGGCAGCTTGTCCTCCAGACACTGCCGGCCCAGAGGGCGCGCGGCCGAGCAGGAATTTTCCCGGTATCCCGCTAGGCCAGTCCAGCCCTGCCTTGGGATAGAGGATGTTTTTCAACACTGGACTACTCCTTTAATGGCCTCCAAAATGAAATTCCTCTGATGTATGGGCATCTAGGGATCTTCCACTAAAAAACATTCCACAGCTTTCATGTGGGATGTAACTATATAATGAAGCAATATCTAGTGTTGCCCACATATAGTCCTCTTCCCGTATGATATCTTTCAATAGGGTTAATAAACGCCCATTTATCTCTGAGGTATGCTGGTAAAGACACCGCACATTTCTGTAACTGATGGTCTATATATTCAGATAAACATCTGGCAACTATCGGGCGAACAGGTGTTTTTTTTTCCGGTCTTTATGTACCTTAGGTAGAAAATAAAAATAAGGTACATTTGGGTTGGGGTTAAATATATATCATGTTTTTCCCTCTTAAAGGGGTACTACGCACCAAGACATCTTATCCCCTCTACAAAGGACCCCCGTGATCTCGGTTGCGGCCCCCTGTTGTCATCACTGCACAGAGAAAACTTACTCTGTGCATAATGACGGGTGATACAGGGGCCAGCACATCGGCATAGCCATTGACTGTCCTGGCATGCTGGGAGTTTTGCTACAGCTGGAGACACCCTATTTGGGAAGCACTGCCGTAGGGTAATTTGGTGTTGGATGCAAATCCCTAATTTAGGCCTCAAATGCACATGATGCTCTTTCACTTTGGAGCCCTCTCATATTTCAAGGCAACAGTTTTGGGTTACAAATTTTTTTTCTCTTCTTTTACCCCTTAAGAAAAGGTAAATTTTGGGTCTACACCAGCATGTTAGTGTAAACAGAGTGTACCATATACATTTGAGGCCTAAATTGGTGATTTGCACAGGGGTGGCTGGAAGTTACAGCAGTTCTGACATAAACATAAAAAACACCCATATGTGACCCCCATTTAGAAAACTACACCCCTCACGTAAAGTAACAAGGGGTATAGTGAGCCTTAACATCCCACAGGTGTTTGACAAATTTTAGTTAAAGTTGGAGGTGAAAATAAAAAAATGTATATTTTTTTTTTCCCTAAAATGCTATTGTTACCCCAATTTTATCATTTTCACAAGGGGAAATAGGAGAAAAAGCCCCGCAAAATTTGTAACCCCATCTCTTCTGAGTCAGAAAATACCCCACATGTGGATGTAAAGTGCTCTGCGGGGGAACTACAGGGCTCAGAAGAGAAGTAGCACCATTGGGCTTTTGGAGAGAGAATCTGGCTGAAATTGAAGGCCATGTGCGTTTAGGCCACCATGGTGCCAGAACAGTGAACCCCCCCCACACACACACACACACACACACATGTGACCCCATTTCGGAAACTACACCCCTAATAAGAAGTGCAGTGAGCATTTACATCTCACAGGTGTCTGATAGATTTTTTTGAGCAGTGGTCTGCCAAAAGAAAAATGAAAATTTCATTTGCACAGCCCACTGTTCCAAAGATCTGTCAAATGCCAGTGGGGTTTAACCCCTTAAGGAACCAGCCCATTTTCACCTTAAGGACCCAGCCATTTTTTGCACATCTGACCACTGTCATTTTAAGCATTAATAACTCTGGGATGCTTTTACTTTTCATACTGATTCTGAGATTGTTTTTTCGTGACATATTCTACTTCATGTTAGTGGTAAATTTTTGTCGAGGCTTGCATCATTTCTTGGTGAAAAATTCCAAAATTTGATGAAAAAATTGAAAATTTAGCATTTTTCTAACTTTGAAGCTCTCTGCTTGTAACAAAAACAGGCATTCCAAATAAATAATATATTGATTCACAGATACAATATGTCTACTTTATATTTTCATCATAAAGTTGAGCACAACACCATATCGCGCTTGTATCCCGTTTCAAAGGGAATAGTGAGATCAGGGGGTGCAGCTCACACCGTGGCGTCCTGGGATTCCTGGACGTCTGGAGGATGCAAGTGATGAAGATCCCCGGGGCTCCGGTTCACGTGGTAAAAAAGGTGTGTTAGAGCGCTCACTCCTGTGGATTAGCTTGACTGTATCGTAGCAGTATAGAGGTAGCTGGACACGGTTAAGTTTAAGAGATAATAACGGGATTTTATTAGGGTAGATCACAGATAACGCGTTTCGAGGGGTGGGACCCCCTCTTCGTCAGATCCAATGATGTGGCAGATGTGGGAGGCCACTGATTTATGCAAAAAAAAGCCCACGTAATTTAACAGCAATTACCGGGTACAGAATAAAATACATATATGCATCTGTGCAATACAGTTTGCACGGTGCTGAGGGTATCTCAAATCCAAAGCAAACATAAATTTAAAACAAATTACATTTAACACGAATAGTATTTAGGTTGCAGATGAAATGAGGTGTTACTACTATTAGCCTGGCCTTCCGTTCGGGGAGCGGAGCAATTAAAAAAAATTCAAAGCGCCGCTCTCTGTGTTATGGCGGCATTTCAAAGATAGAGGTACAGCAGGATCGCGGTCCTCTCATGTAGGGGATACCCCTCTTCTGGGTGTCTGGGAGAA
Source organism: Hyla sarda (assembly GCF_029499605.1). Classification (NCBI taxonomy): domain Eukaryota; kingdom Metazoa; phylum Chordata; class Amphibia; order Anura; family Hylidae; genus Hyla; species Hyla sarda. Next base: position 20,599,074 of record NC_079190.1, on the reverse strand, counting down.
AACGTCCTAAATTACAATGAAGTTGATAGTGGAAGCGCATCTCCTCTGTTTGGATGAAATTGATATATACAGACATCGGCATTACAGTAGAGCATATTTTAAGCAATAGTGTTGTGGTATATTGTGATGCCATTGATCCGGTTACAGGAGACACCCAGAAGAGGGGTATCCCATACATGAGAGGACCGCAATCCTGCTGTACCTCTATCTTTGAAATGCCGCCATAACACAGAGAGCGGCGCTTTGAATTTTTTTAATTGCTCCGCTCCCCGAACGGAAGGCCAGGCTAATAGTAGTAACACCTCATTTCATCTGCAACCTAAATACTATTCGTGTTAAATGTAATTTGTTTTAAATTTATGTTTGCTTTGGATTTGAGATACCCTCAGCACCGTGCAAACTGTATTGCACAGATGCATATATGTATTTTATTCTGTACCCGGTAATTGCTGTTAAATTTCGCGGGCTTTTTTTTGCATAAACCAGTGGCCTCCCACATCTGCCACATCATTGGATCTGACGAAGAGGGGGTCCCACCCCTCGAAACGCGTTATCTGTGATCTACCCTAATAAAATCCCGTTATTATCTCTTAAACTTAACCGTGTCCGGCTACCTCTATACTGCTACGATCCCAGTCAAGCTAATCCACAGGTTTTTACTTTTGGAAGACACCAGAGGGCTTCAAAGTTCAGCAGCAATTTTTCACAAAATTTTCTAAATTGGAATTTTTCAGGGACCAGTTCAGTTTTGAAGTGGCTTTGAAGGGCCTTCATATTAGAAATACCCCACAAATGACCCCATTATAATAACTGCACCCCTCAAAGTATCCAAAATGACATTTGGGTAAGTGTGTTAACCCTTTAGGTGTTTCACAGGAATAGCAGCAAAGTGAAGGAGGAAATTCAAAATCTCCATTTTTTACGCTCGCATGTTCTTGTAGACCCAGTTTTTGAATTTTTACAAGGGGTAATAGGAGAAAAAGCCCCCCCCCAAAATTTGTAACCCAATTTCTCTAGAGTAAGGAAATACCTCATATGTGTATGTCAAGTGTTCGGCGGGTGCAGTAGAGGGCTCAGAAGGGAAGGAGCAACAATGAGATTTTGTTTCAAATACATTTTTATTGAATTTTCAAGAAATACAAAGAACTAATAAAAATGACATATAAACAAAGCAAAAATAACATGTCTGCATATAAACAATAAATCTCATACAATCTGTAACATGTTATAGAATTGTAACAATTGTGTCAAAATTAAGGTTTCAAACGTAAACTGTACCGATTTGGTTACTATCAAGAAGCCACGTATAGATTTGTGAAGCTCGGAAAGTCTCTGCATATACTACATACTTAATATATATAATGTAGTGGGTGTTAACATCTTAAATATATTGAGCATATTTCAGTTGGGTAGGGATAGAAAATGTGAACAATAAATTATAAGTAACAGTTTATACCATATAATCTTACTTGATTTCCGCACTATGCTTCCCCAGGCTCCTCCGTCTCCCTTTATTTTAGAAGACTCGTCTCGTCCGTCCAGGTAAGTATAAACAGTTCGTAAAAGATACCAACGTATGTAGTGTTTCAAATGCCTTTATTGAAATGTGAGTTCCATTTTTGCCATGCCCTTACCTAATTGCCATGCAAAGGTACATTCATATATTCCTGCCGTGGAAACCATTTCCGTGATTTCATTGATATGTGGTATGGTAGCTGTTTTCCAGTTTTTTGCAATGCAACATTTTGTTGTAATCGCTACATGACATAATGGGGTTCTAACGTCGTTCGGAAGTGTGTCTGCACCTATATTTAATAAGAACAACTCAGGTGTCCACAATCTGTCGCTGTGTGTAAGGATTTGGAGTATTGAATTAAGATCCCTATGACGTTGTCCCAGTAGTGGACAGTCCCAAAAAATATGTTTGAGCGTACCAATTCCTCCACAACTGCGCCGACAACTGTTTGGGCAGCTAGGGTAGATAAGGTGTAGCTTGGAAGGAGTAAAGTACCATCTAGAAAGAATTTTATAGTATTGTTCCCTGTGAGAGGAGCAATTAGTATGTAATTTCATCATTTAAATCGCTTTTGACCAGGATTTAGGGGAAATGGTCAAATTTAAATCAGTTTCCCACTTGGTTCTGTATGAAAGAGTAGAAGGATGAGAGTCTACATTATAAAAATCATATAAAGGTTTTGTCGGTAAGTTGTTAATCTGTTGCAAAGAGAAATCCAACAAGTTGTGTAATATTGTTGGGAAATCAGTTCGCTTAGTAGAAAATCTGCTAAAATGTGCTTTCAGATTATTATATATAGGTTTTTCTGTATCTGGTATGTTGTATTTTCTAGATAGGTATTCAAAAGGTGCTAATGTGTCGCCTACCATAATGTCAGCTACATTTTCAATGTTGAATTTGGTCCATCTCTCTATGGTACCTTTCTTTAAAGGGGTACTCCGGTGAAAACCTTTTTTCTTTTAAATCAACTGGTGGCAGAAAGTTAAACATATTTGTAAATTACTTCTATTAAAAAATCTTAATCCTTCCTGTACTTATTAGCTGCTGAATACTACAGAGGAAATTATTTTCTTTTTGGAATGCTCTCTGATGACATCACGAACACAGTTCTCTCTGCTGACGTTATTATAATAATAATAACGCTTTATTTATTGTTGTCCTTAGTGGGATTTGAACCCAAGTCCGCAGCACTGCAAGGCAGCAGTGATAACCACTGAGCCACCATGCTGCCCTTATCGTACATCTGCTATGCATGGTTGCTAAAATGGACAGAGATGTCAGCAGAGAGCACTGTGCTCGTGATGTCATCAGTGTTCCAAAAAGAAACAAATTTTCTCTGTAGCATTCAGCAGCTAATAAGTACTGGAAGGATTAAGATTTTTTAATATATATGTAATTTACAAATATGTTTAACTTTCTGCCACCAGTTGATTTAAAAGAAAAAAAGTTTTCACCGGAGTACCCCTTTAAGAACCATTGCAGGGACGAAAATGGGATTTTTTTTAATCTAATTTCAGTGTCCTGTGATATTAAGGATGCATCATGAGTCCAGGAGTGAAGAGTAGCTTGGACTATAGGGTTGGTTTTAATGTTAATATTTTTTATCCTACTCACATTTAAAATAATGTCTCTCCAATCTGACACTCCATGAACATCAGATGTATGTATGGTTTAAGCCATTCTGTTGATTGATGTAGGAGGATAGATTTGTGATATGCTGTAAGGTTTGGAACTGCTAAGCCTCCATGAGATTGTTTTTTTGATAAGAGAAATCTAGACAATCTGGGTTTAGAGTTGCCCCATATGTATTTTCTCATTTGTAATTGGAGTTTGTTCAAATACAGTTTCGGTATCTTAATTGTTATGTTTCTCAACTATGTGATTTTGGAGAGTGAATTTTTGCTGAAATGGTTTTTGGGGGGCATGTCACATTTTGGAAGCCCCTATGGTGCCAGAAGAGCAGAAAACCCCCACATGGCATACCATTTTGGAAACTACACCCCTCAAGCCACGTACCAAGGGGTCCAGTGAGCCTTAACACCCCACAGGTCTTTTACGACTTTTCGTAAAATTTGGATGTGTAAATGAAAAAAAAAAAAAAAAAGTTTCACTTCCAGGCAGTGGAAGAGAGGTGGTTGTGGTTGTGATAAATATAAAGCAAATACACTATGTTGAGCTAGCGACTGTTTTTCTGTATACAAGAGTGTGAAGCATACAAGTGAGTGAGTATAAAAGTGAGGGGACTTAAAATTAAGGGACTTTAAATTCAGGAAGTTTAAATTGAAATATTTGATTTTTTTTTTCTTTTCTGTAAATTTTTGCAATCCCCAAATCTAGTATGACCTCCATGTTGGAAAAGGCAGTCCAGTGTGCATCTTGCGCAATGTATGCAATCCTTGAACAACAGTTTGAGGGTGCATATTCCAATGTGCGAAGGGAGCGGCTGGGTGAAACCAGAAGTGTTTTTATTGAACATTTTCCTGCAATGACAAATAATAACCTTACAGTCTGGTGGACAGCATAGTAACAGCATATTCTGTCCAGCACCGGCTCCAGCGTTCAGAACAGTTTGTTCCAAATGCTGAGCAGCAGAGTACCCCTTTAATTTCCCCCCTGCTATATGCAGTACTACATCATTCAGGCTTTAACCTCCTGCGCGGTAATCCCGAGCGTGACTCGGGGTTAATTTTCCCTGCCAGGATCGGTAACCCCGAGTCACGCAGAATTGCATGATATATCGCAAAAGCAATGCGATATAGGGATGCAGCCCCCGGTAAAACATGCGATTATCTGCTCTGGTCGGCTCCCGTTGCGGGGGCCGGCCAGAGCAGGTAAAGAAAAATACTAAAAGTCAGTGTTTCCCTACCAGGGGGCCTCCAGCTGTTGCAAAACTACAACTCTCAGCATGCCCGAACAGCCAAAGGCTGTCCGGGCATGCTGGGAGTAGTAGTTTCACAACAGCTGGAGGCCCCCTGGTAGAAAAACACTGAGCTCACCTAATCCCGGTCCCTGAAGATGTCGTTCCCCTCCGTGCGGTCCGGGGTGTCCTCTCTTCACTATTCATCTTCTAGGACCTTTCACTTTTCAGCCAATCACAGGCCGCAGTGGTGTAAAGCCTGTGATTGGCTGAAGGGGAAAGGGCTTGTTCTGCAGGAAATACACTAGGTTTGAAATCTGCCGGCAAACCCAGTGTATTCTGCTGCAGGACAAGACAAGGTGACAGAGGGGGGAATGTGACAAAGGGGGGAATGTGACAAGGGGGGAATGTGACAGGGGGGAATGTGACAGGGGGGGGGGAATGTGACAGGGGGGGAATGTGACAAGGGGGGAATGTGACAAGGGGGGAATGTGACAGGGGGGGAATGTGACAAGGGGGGAATGTGACAAGGGGGGAATGTGACAGGGGGGGAATGTGACAAGGGGGGAATGTGACAGGGGGGAATGTGACAGGGGGGGGGGAATGTGACAGGGGGGGGAATGTGACAGGGGGGGGAGAATGTGACAAGGGGGGAATGTGACAAGGGGGGAATGTGACAAGGGGGGAATGTGACAGGGGGGGAATGTGACAGGGGGGGAGAATGTGACAGGGAGGGAATGTGACAAGGGGGGAATGTGACAAGGGGGGAATGTGACAAGGGGGGAATGTGACAAGGGGGGGAATGTGACTGGGGGGGAATGTGACAGGGGGAGGGGAATGTGACATGAAGGGGGGATGTGACAGGGGGAGGGGAATGTGATATGAAGGGGGGATGTGACAAGGGGGGGATGTGACGGGGAGGGGAATGTAACATGAAGGGGGAGAATGTGACAAGGGGGGGAATGTGACAAGGGGGGAAGAATGTGACAAGGAGGGGGGAGAATGTGACAAGGGGGGAAGAATGTGACAAGGAGGGGGGAGAATGTGACGGGGGATGTGACAAGGGAGAGGGAAATGTGACGGGGGAGATGTGAAATGGGCGGAGGGAGATGTGAAATTCAGTTAAAAAAAATTGTACCGCTTTTGGTACACATTTCCAGACAGAATCATACCGCCAGGGAGGTTAAACACTCTGCTGCTATCTACCGCCGATTTAATAGAATTGCAATGGATTTAAAGGGGTACTCCGATGGAAAACTTTTTTTTTTAATCAACTGGTGCCAGAAAGTTAAACAGATTTGTAAATTACTTATATTAAAAAATCTTAACCCTTCCTGTACTTATTAGCTGCTGAATACTACAGAGGAAATTCTTTTCATTTTGGAACACAGAGCTCTCTGCTGACATCACGAGCACAGTGCTCTCTGCTGGCATCTCTGTCCATTTTAAGAACTGTCCAGAGTAGGAGAAAATCCCGATAGCAAACATATGCTGCTCTGGTCAATGCCTAAAATGGACAGAGATGTCAGCAGAGAGCACTGTGTTCCAAAAAGAAAATAATTTCCTCTGTAATATTCAGCAGCTAATAAGTACAGGAAGGATTAAGATTTTTTAATACAAGTAATTTACAAATCTGTTTAACTTTCTGGCACCAGTTGATAAAAAAAAAAAAAAAGGTTTTCCATCGGAGTACCCCTTTAAATCCATTGCAATTCTATTAAATCGGCGGTAGATAGCAGCAGAGTGTTTAAAGCCTGAATGACGTAGTACTGCAAATAGCAGGGGGGAAATTAAAGGGGTACTCTGCTGCTCAGCATTTGGAACAAACTGTTCCGAACGCTGGAGCCGGTGCTGGACAGAATATGCTGTTACTATCCTGTACTGGAAGGACTAAGATTTTTTTTATAGAAGTCATTTATAAATCTGTTTAACTTTCTGGCACCAGTTGACAGCTGGACATGGCATAAATATGTATTAGTTTATTTTTAGGGGGTGCCTGTTTTTGACATACCTTACACTCTCCCCCACAAAATTTGATGTTGTCCCCGACATACGCAGACTTTAGTATGAGACCCACATTCTCGTGCTCATCTTCCAATAACCATAGGGAGCCAAGGTTAAGTAGAAATACCATTGCTTGAGGAACTGTCCTCCCTGTAACATCTACTCCCAGTTATGTTACAGTTTCCCACCCGGCACACAGAGCTATGAAGCCTGGTGGAATATTGTGGCCTCTAACCAACTAGTAAAACCCCTTTAACACAGGTTTATGCACATTATTGTGAAAACTAGGGGGACACCTTCCAGTCTTTCTTGGAGTCTGGCCAAAGGGTAGGAAGCCTAGACAACAGAGTACGACTGACAATTTTGCATTGTCCATTACCTTCTGGATGATATAGGGTCGTATGGGAGTTCTGAATGTGGCAGTTTTTCTGAATAACTTTTTTTCAAATTCTTTCCCCATGTCATAGTGAATTCTGGTAGGAAATCCAAATTTCAAGACAAAGTCACTGAATATCTTATTGTTAACTGTCTTTGCTGACTTGTTTTTGGTCGCATAGATTTGAGCACACCTGGTGAAGTGGTCTATTACTACTAGTATGTACTCGTAACCTCCTTTGCAGGTTTCCAGATGGAGGAAGTCGATGGAGACCATGTCAAAGGGATAAGTAGTGATAATATTATTCAATGGAGCTCTGGTAGGCTTATTGGGGCATTTGTCTTTCAGACAGGTACATTGGTGATTAATGTACTGCTCGGCATCTCTCTGTATATGTGGCCAAAAGAATCTTTCTCTGATCAAATTTACAGTCCTTTCAACTCCTAGGGGAATCATTTCTTTATGCAATTCTCTCAACCCCAATGAATGATATAGCTTGGGTAACACTAATTGAAAACCTGTAGGTGTTTTCCGTCTCAAGATTCCATCTTCGTCACGGTATAATTTGGTCCATTGCTTCATTAGTATGAAGAGATCAACTTTGTCATTCCTGCTTTGATGGGAACCCGTTTTGGTTTTTGAACTTCCACACTGGACAGTCTTCTTTTTGTGCTGCCCTGATTGTCTCTTTAGGTATTTGGGCTACCTTCTTTTGGGTACCATCTATTGTTGATGTGGTATTTGCGATGGTTATGGGACACAGCCAAAGTGTTTCTTCTTTCTATCATACTTGAAGTGCTTGAGTTATGCAATTGATGACTTTGCGGTCGACTTCTTGTGAACTGTTGCATGTATTGTTCAGGACTTAGTGGCATACAAGAGAGCATGTCGGCATCTGCATTATTCTTTCCTGGACGATATTTGTGAAATTAAAGTCAGCTAGTTCTGCAACCCATCAATGGCCTGTTGTGTTTAGTTTAGACGTAGTTAGGACATAAGTTAGTGAATTGTTGTCAGTATAGACTACAAAGGATGTACAGTAGTATAGAAGGCTTCTGAATCTTTCACATATGGCCCACTTCATTGTGAGGAATTCTAGTTTTCCTGAATGCATGTGATAGTTCTTCTTGGCAGGGGTGAGAGTCCTGGACCTGTAAGCAATTACTTTTAATTTAGGAGCTGCTCTTGGTACAGCACAGCTCCTAGTCCTTCTTGATAGGCATCAGAGTGCAGAACAAAGGATTTGCTGTAATCCGGGTAGCCCATAACTAGAGGATGAGTTAAGACCTCAATAAGCCGGTTCAGCACTACCTGGTGGTGGTCGGTCCAGACTATAGGCTTATGCAAAAGTCGTTGACCTTTTAGTTTTGGTGATGGCTTCTTCCTCTTCTTAGGTGGGTGAGCCGTTACTGACGTCTCTGCTGATAGCAATTCATACAGGGGTTTTGTAAACCTGGAAAAGTTTTGGATGTAGGGACAATAGTAGGAGATGAATCCTAATAACTTCCTTAGTTCTTCAACAGTCTTTGGCTGGTTGTTCCTCAAGGCCAGCACAGGCAAGTGTCTGCTGGATCCATGGAATGGCCATCTTTGGACAAGATATTGTGCAGGAATCTGACTTTGTTTCAGAAGAGTTCACATTTCCTCACGATTAACTTGACTCCATGTTTGTGATACCGTTGCAGTGCTGACCGGACATGCTCCACATGTTCTTGGAATTATTTGCTGTGAACCAGGTTGTCATCTAGGTACGGCAGACAGACCTCATCCCACAGTCCCATTAGGCAAGTTTCCATGCTCGGTTGAAATTCAGCTAGTGCAGAGCGAAGGCCAAAGGGTATTCTGATCCACTCATACAGACCCAAAGGTGTGATGAAGGCAGCCAGTGGTCGACTGGATTCTTCCACAAATCCTTGATGGTAGGCTTTCCCTTGGTCTAGCACCGAAAACCATGAACTTCCTCCTAGGCTGTCCAGCATGTTTTGTATCCGTGGGATTGGATGACGGTCAGGGATGGACTTATGGTTCAACTAAATGTAGTCGCAACACAGTCTTAAACTACCGTCCTTCTTTCTCACACACACAATGGGTGAAGAGTATGATGATTTTGACTCTGCAATCCATCCGCAGTTCAGCAAATCCTGCAAATATTCTTTCACCTCCTGGTGTAGTGGCTTAGGCACAGGCATGTAAGTTCTTCTAACTGGTGTATTGTCTTTGAGGCGTGGTTGCAACTGTAGGGAAGGGATGCATCCGACATCAGAATCACCTTTAGCAAAGGCGTGGCATTCCTCCTTTAGCAAACTATCAGTTTGTCTTCCTCTGGTAGGTGTTCTATAGGTACCGTTGGATCCCAGTATTCTCGATGAGCATAGCCTGTGTCACGATGCCGGCTGGCAGGTAGTGGATCCTCTGTGCCAGAGAGGGATGGCGAGGACCGCGCTAGTGGACCGGTTCTAAGCCACTACAGGTTTTCACCAGAGCCCGCCGCAAAGCGGGATGGTCTTGCTGCGGCGGTAGTGACCAGGTCGTATCCACTAGCAACGGCTCACCTCTCTGACTGCTGAAGATGCTGAAGATAGGCGAGGTACAAGGGAGTAGGCAGAAGCAAGGTCGGACGTAGCAGAAGGTCGGGGGCAGGCGGCAAGGATCGTAGTCAGGGGCAACGGCAGGAGGTCAGGAACACGGACTAGGAACAGACAAGGGAACGCTTTCACTAGGCACTAAGGCAACAAGATCCGGCCAGGGAGTGCAGGGGAAGTGAGGTGATATAGGGAAGTGCACAGGTGGGAGCCAATTAAGCTAATTGGGAAGATTGGGCCAGGCACCATCATTGGTGCACTGGCCCTTTAAATCGCAGAGACCCGGCGCGCGCGCGCCCTAGGGAGCGGGGCCGCGCGCGCCGGGACAGGACCGAGGGAGAGCGAGTCAGGTACGGGGGCCGGGGTGCGCATCGCGAGCGGGCGCTATCCGCATCGCGAATCGCATCCCGGCTGAAGGCGGGACCGCAGCGCACCCGGTCAGTGGATCTGACCGGGGCGCTGCAACAACGAAGATGAGGCGAGCGCTCCGGGGAGGAACGGGGACCCGGAGCGCTCGGCGTAACAGTACCCCCCCCCTTGGGTCTCCCCCTCTTCTTGGGGCCAAAGAACCTGAGGAAAAAAAACTCAATTTTTCCGTGATGAGGTCCGATGCAAATTAGGAGGGGTTCTGTGTGGAAACGTACGAGACAGTCCAATCTTTTATTGTAAAAACAATAGATGTAGAGGGGTCTGGCGAGACTGGTCACAGGAACGTTGAACCTGTTGATGAGAGAGGCCAAAAAAAATTTTCCTGCAGATCCGGAATCCAAGAAGAGCATAGTAGAGAAGGAGAAGGTAGAGGCAGATATCCGCACAGGCACAGTAAGGCGTGGAGAAGCAGAGTTGACATCAAGAACTGTGTCACCTTTGTGCGGAGTCAGCGTACGTCTTTCCAGGCGGGGAGGACGGATAGGACAATCCTTCAGGAAGTGTTCGGTACCGGCATAGTACAGGCAAAGATTCTCCATGCGGCGTCGTGTCCTCTCTTGAGGTGTCAAGCAAGACCGGTCAACTAGCATAGCCTCCGCGGCGGGAAGCACAGGAACAGATTGCAGAGGACCAGAGGAGAGAGGAGCCGGAGAGAAAAAACGCTTCGTGCGAACAAAGTCCATATCCAGGCGGAGCTCCAGACGCCATCCGGAAGAACGCATGTCAATGCGAGTGGCTAGATGAATGAGTTCATGTAGGTCAGCAGGAGTCTCTCGTGCGGCCAGAACATCTTTAATGTTGCTGGATAGGCCTTTTTTAAAGGTCGCGCAGAGAATCTCACTATTCCAGGACAACTCGTAAGCAAGAGCACGGAACTGAATGGCGTACTCGCCAACGGAAGAAACACCCTGGGCCAGGTTCAGCAGGGCAATCTCGGCTGAAGAAGCTCGGGCAGGTTCCTCAAAGACACTTCGAATTTCCGAGAAGAAGGAGTGTACAGAGGCAGTGACGGGGTCATTGCGGTCCCAGAGCGGTGCGGCCCATGACAGGGCTTTTCCAGACAGAAGGCAGAACACGAAAGCCACCTTAGACCTTTCAGTAGGAAACTGGTCCGACATCATCTCCAAGTGCTGGGAACATTGCGAAAGAAAGCCACGGCAATACTTAGAGTCCCCATTAAATTTGTCCGGCAAGGACAGGCGGAGGCTAGGAGTGGCCACTCGCTGCGGAGGAGGTGCAGGAGCTGGCGGAGGAGAAGATTGCTGGAGAAGTTGCGACTGAAGTTGGTGCGAAATGGTGGACATTTCCGACAGCTGACGGGTTAGAAGGGCGATCTGTCGGGCTTGCTGGGCGGCCACCGTGGTGAGGTCAGCGACAACTGGCAGAGGAACTTCAGCGGGATCCATGGCCGGATCTACTGTCACGATGCCGGCTGGCAGGTAGTGGATCCTCTGTGCCAGAGAGGGATGGCGAGGACCGCGCTAGTGGACCGGTTCTAAGCCACTACAGGTTTTCACCAGAGCCCGCCGCAAAGCGGGATGGTCTTGCTGCGGCGGTAGTGACCAGGTCGTATCCACTAGCAACGGCTCACCTCTCTGACTGCTGAAGATGCTGAAGATAGGCGAGGTACAAGGGAGTAGGCAGAAGCAAGGTCGGACGTAGCAGAAGGTCGGGGGCAGGCGGCAAGGATCGTAGTCAGGGGCAACGGCAGGAGGTCAGGAACACGGACTAGGAACAGACAAGGGAACGCTTTCACTAGGCACTAAGGCAACAAGATCCGGCCAGGGAGTGCAGGGGAAGTGAGGTGATATAGGGAAGTGCACAGGTGGGAGCCAATTAAGCTAATTGGGAAGATTGGGCCAGGCACCATCATTGGTGCACTGGCCCTTTAAATCGCAGAGACCCGGCGCGCGCGCGCCCTAGGGAGCGGGGCCGCGCGCGCCGGGACAGGACCGAGGGAGAGCGAGTCAGGTACGGGGGCCGGGGTGCGCATCGCGAGCGGGCGCTATCCGCATCGCGAATCGCATCCCGGCTGAAGGCGGGACCGCAGCGCACCCGGTCAGTGGATCTGACCGGGGCGCTGCAACAACGAAGATGAGGCGAGCGCTCCGGGGAGGAACGGGGACCCGGAGCGCTCGGCGTAACAGCCTGCTGGCGACTGACTTGTATTTACATTATCCACTCAACCCTCTGGCTCTGCTCTGGGTGACTGTATACCATGAGTTACCGAGTGAGTAGCGCACTCACTGATTCTTTTGGCTTCACCTGAGCTGGGTATGTCATCTTGATGAGTTAGAGACACCCAATCCTGGTTTGACTAGGTAATATACAGTCCTTCTGGCATATCATAAACCTCATCAGGGGTAAACAAGACTGTGATCTTGCAAGATCGGTTTGGCATGAGCCCTACATCCGATATATGTCACAGTGTTTGCCGGAATTCTTTGGCTCTTGGTACCCGTCTTTAGTGCGATACCACCAGTTTCTCTCAGGCTGGCTTGTAGTTGACTCACCAAGACTTCTGCTTTGGGGGTCGGCAAACCCAAGGCGGCTCCTAGTAGGTCCATGAACACTGTAATGGTTCTACTTTCCTTGACAGCTGTCTCCTTGAAGAGTTCTTCTATGACATTATACCCGATGATAGTTGTCTCTGCAACGTTCTCATCTGCCGATTCCACCAGTGGCACTACTAGCTGTTTGTTGTTACTCCCTGCTGTTAGTTGAAAAACTACCTCAATCCACCCGGAGAATGGAACTTCCGTTGCGTTGGCTGCATTCCCAATGAGGATTTCTGGCCCCAGCAATTCTTCAAAAGATCGGAGCAATGTATGTGGCAGAACCCGCTGTCTCCAGTTCTCATTGATGATGCTCACTTGAGAGCCCATATCCAATTTGGCTTGGACAGGAGTATTACCTATTTCACAGTCCATAAGACACCTTTTTCCAACGAGACTCAGTAACTTGCTATTTTGTCTCATGGTAACATCGTCCACATGAGTTAGTACTTGCTCCTCCATCTGGAGAGATCTTTGGTTATAACAGTTGAGCACTTCTTGAAAGGGGTGTGGGTCCAACCTGTCAGCTATGGCACTATGACATTATTTTTGGAACTTGCTGATTTGCTGTTAACGAGAGTTTAACTTTGGCAGCAACCCTCTCCCGTTTAACTGATTTGGTCTGAGTGTTCTGCAACACCTTGCTCTATGTCCAGATCGTCTACAGTTGAAGCAATGATCGCACGCACTTTTCTGACCGGACCTCTTACAGGATTGACAACATCCATTGCTCATACCCACTGTTACCTGGGAATTCACGGTCTTGTCGGGTTCTCGAATCTCGAAGAAGTGTCTTTATCTCTATCTCTTTTTGCAGCTTTTCCAGTTCAGAGTTGCTCTTAGACAGCTGTTTCATCATTGGGCTACTTGCCTGTGGTGGGGACCAAGGGGTTGTGTCGGCAGTCGTAGCCAGGACCCTTGGTTCTTGAGGACATTGTAAGGTGTTAGACTGACATTCTTTCTCTTTTGTTGAACTGCTGTGCTGAGATTTATTTTGCTTCTGTTCCCTTTCCATCTTCATGTTAGCGGCTTCATTCGTTTTCTCTATAAGCACCTCATCTGGAATGGAAGGGTCATCCAAATACTGCTTCAGTTGGAATTTGATGTGGTCATTTCTCAGTCCAGTACCCACTGATCTTAGAAATTTCTTCTATATCAGCTCAGTCCCAAAATGTTTATCCGAGCCTTCCCCTTGGGAGACAAATAGCAACCGATCTTTCAATTCAATCGCTCTGAAAAGGAAATACTGTGGAGTTTCATTGCTTTTCTGGGAAATGTTTAGGAGTTGCTGGTACAGTTCGGAGGCGTTCTCCTCCTTGTAGTGACTTTTTAAGATTCGTTGCACTAGAGTCAGTCCACATTTTAAGATAAGTTTCACTAGAGTCAGCCCATTTTTCATCTCCAACATACCTCTGAGGCTTATACCAGGGCTAATAGCTTTGACCACTGTTCGACAATCTCATTCTCAGGATACCCTTTCAGTAGTCCCAGGTCAATTTGGTGCATCCGATTGGTGTAGGACAGCTTATCCTTCTGTTCAGAGTAAGCGTAGCTGGCTCTGGTTTTGGCTGACTGTCACTCGAGTCTTTACTTTTGGTACTCAGTTCTTTTTGGTTCTCAGTTCTGTTTCAATGTTTTTATTAAGGTTTTCAGTAAAGAATAAAGTATACAATACATGTAACATAGTTATGCCAACAGAAAAGGAATGTAAACTCCCATATGTAAGTTATCAATACAGTAAACATAAGTCCGATAAACTCGGATCGCCAAGTCTCAAGCCAGTTGTGGTTTGCGAATAGGGATACTTATAAAGGTTCCTCCGATTGAACATTAGTCACAAGATGAGCTATTTGGAGGAGACCCGACTATCTAAATCAATCAATATATGTCAAGACCGATTAGCCCGGTAACACCGGGTTGTGACCAATACAAAGACAGACACACAGGGGAAGACAACACGTATAGTGAAACAAGGGAGAGAAGATAGGTTCGGAAGGAGAAAGAGAAGGGAGAGAAAGAGAGGAAAAGTGCAAAGGCAGAAACTTCACGAAGGGTTACCCAGATAGTCCACCCAAGGTTGCCAGGTAGCTTCAAAAGATTGTTGGGAATCATTTAGGAGGCTCGTCGGTTTGTCATTAGCCATTATCCAGTTTAGCTTGGGGCATATCAGCTGAAATTGCACAGAACCTGATTTCCAATTAGTCGCTATAGCTATCTTGGCGGCTAGAAAGATGTAGGAAATAAGTTTGCAAAGTCCCTTTGAGACATTCGGGATTGGGGCATTTAATAGAGCTTGCTCCGGGGATTTCACAAGGTTCACACCTGTGACCGACAGGATAAAATAGTAGACCCGTATCCAAAAGTGTTTTACTCGTGGGCAAGTCCACCAAATGTGGAACATAGTTCCCTGCTGCTGGCAATTACGGAAGCACAATGGAGAGGCTGTGGGGTACATTTTAGCTATTCTAGTAGGGACCAAGTACCATCGAAGTAGCACCTTCCAGCCCGCTTCCTGCAAGGATGTATTAATGGAGAGTTTGGAGGTAATAGAGACGCTAAGGGTCCAATCTTTCAGGTCAATTTCCTTCCCCAAGTTCTTCTCCCAGGCAATCATATACGGTAATTTGGTGGGGGTAGATAATAGAGTGTTATAGATAGAAGAGATAGTGCTCCTACTGTCAAAAGCTCTCAGACACATTGATTCATAAGAGGTGCGGGAAGTAATGTCCGTCCCAGTCTTCTTAAGACCCGGCAAAAAGTGAGAAATTTGACTGTAGCGGAATAATTCTGAGTCGGGTAGATTATAGAAGGCGCGGAAGTATGCTATTGGTTTAATACCCAGTCTATCAATAAAGTCACCTATGCGAAATAATCCCTTATTTGTCCACCATGAGAAAGCCAGCGAGACCATGCCAGGAGGAAATTTAGGATTACGTAGAAGTGGCGCTACCGGGGTGTGGGCTGATCGTAAGGGGAATCTATTACGAAGACTATCCCACAATTGTAACGATTGAGATAAAATAGGAGAGAGGATTGAGGGTCTTTCTTTAGCTGGGAGCCAATGTAAGAGGGATAGAGGTACGGTAGGTGCAGCTAACTGTTCGATGGAGACCCATTGGGGGCTAGAGTGGTGTATGTGAAATTGGGTAAGCTGTCCTATTCTCGCTGCTTGGTTATATTTTTTAAGATTAGGGACCCCCAATCCCCCTTGAGAACGGAGAGCAAACAGTGTACTGCGTCCCACTCTGCTACCATTGGAGCCCCAAATAAAAGTAAGAAAGTCCGATTGCAAGCGATCTAAAGCTTGAGAGGGAACGGAGATTGGCAGGGCACGGAAAGCATAAAGTACTCTAGGTAAGAGATTCATTTTGATCAAGGCAATTCTACCAAACCACGATACGAGGAAGTTAGTCCAAGTACATAAGTCACTCCTAATGTCTCGGAATAAGGGGGGGAAAGTTGGCTGAGTACAAGGAGGAAATCGAGGGGTCAAATTAATACCTAAGTAAGGAAGACTATGCGTGTTCCATTGGAAATCAAAGTTCAGTTTCAGCAGTTTAACCGTCCTGTCTGGAAGATTTATATTCAGAGCTATTGATTCGGAAGAGTTTAGTTCCAAACCCGATATCTCCGCGAATTTAGATAGGACGTGAAACAGATTAGGGAGGGAGGCCAAGCGGGAGGACAAAGTCAGCAGGAGGTCGTCTGCAAAGAGGGCCACTTTATGTTCCCCTGTTCCCGCCCTGATGCCTAAAATAGAGGGAGAGTTGCGAAGAACCGCTGCCAGCGGTTCCATAGCTAAGGCAAACAGGGCAGGGGAGAGGGGACAACCCTGCCTCGTTCCTCTCCTGACCCGGAAGGCCTCCGAGGCATAACCTCGAACATTAACCGTAGCCCAAGGATTCGTATATAATGTGCGTAGGAGTCTGATAAATTCCGGGCCAAAGCCCCTGCGTTCCAGAGCTAAGAACTTATATTCCCAATGTAAAGAGTCGAAGGCCTTCCGTAGGTCTAGAGAGAGCAGAAACCCTGTTTGGCAACTAGTATTGCCATCCCAAGGGGAATGTAAAAGAGTGATCAGATCAATTATTCTTCGAGTCTGGTCCGGGGCCTGTCTACTTGGGATGAAGCCCACCTGGTCCGGGTGGACATAGGCCCCTATAAAAGTGTTCAAGCGTAAGGCCATAATTTTGGTCAGTAATTTCATGTCGTTATTAATCAAAGAGATAGGGTGGTAATTGTCACATACAGAGTGGTCTTTGTTCTGTTTCGGGATGGCTTTTATAACAGCCATGGAATATTCCAGGCCCAGGGGAGCCCCCCGACGTATAGCATTAAATAAATCAACGAGATGAGGTAGGAGGACTGGGGCAAACTTCTTATAATAAAGGGCTCCAAAACCGTCCGGACCAGGTGTGCTAGCTGTTTTAGAGGACTTGATAGCTAAGGGCACCTCCTTTGGAGTGATAGGCTTCTCCATGGTCTCTTTATGCTCAGGATTAAGAGTGGTTAGGTTAGCCATTGCGAGAAACTCAGTTGCCTTATCCTTATTCAAGGGGGGGGGGGGGGGGGAAATCATATAGTGATTGAAAATATTTTGCAAACTCCCCCAAGACTAGATGAGGGCTCTGAGAGAGAGTGCCATCTCGTGAGCGAAGCCTGGGAACCGCCCCCAAGGATCGCCTAGGAGCTAATTTCCTAGCCAGATGGGCACCAGGTTTGTCGCCCCGAGAGAAAAAGCGGTACCTGGACCAACGAAGACTCTTTTCCGCTCGGGCCGTCAAAGCCATATTGAGGGCTGCCCTAGCATCCTCCACCCTAGCTCTAAGATCCCGCTCTGGGAAAGTCTTATGCTCTCTCAGCAGATCAGCATAAGCCTTTTCCTTTGCATTCAGATCAGACATATAGGCCTTTTTGATACGTGAACCCATTTGGATCAACTTCCCCCTAATAGTCGCCTTAAGGGCTGCCCAAACTGTGGGAATGGGGACCTCACCAGTGGAATTTGTTATAAAATAGTGTTTGATTTTCTCCATTATTTCCTCGACTCTGGCAGGGTCAGATAACAATGATTCATTCAGAGTCCATCGGAAGGACGTAGGTTTAACCCACCAATCACTCAGTCCGATACAAACAATGCCGTGGTCTGACCACGAGCATGGGAGAATTTTCGCATAGGTGACCAACGGTAACAATCCCGCGGGCATGAAAATATGGTCTATACGGGAATAAGTAGAGTGGGGGGAGGAATAATATGTGTAGTCTCTAGAAGTAGGATTGAAATTCCTCCATGCATCAGTGAGGTCATGCGAAAACAGTAATTTAGCAAAAAGAAGGGCCTGGGGAGAAGGAGCTCTGAGGGTGAGAGACCCCGGAGGCGATTTGCCCGTGATATGATCCAGCGCCAAGTTGGAGTCTCCTCCCAGGATCAGGGATCCTTCGATGTGCGGAGTTAGAGCTGTGAACATATCATGGAAAAACTGTAATTGATTATCATTAGGGGCATAATAGGATACAAACGTCACCACTGAATCAAGAATTTCCCCAGATATCAATAAGTAACGTCCCTCTGGGTCACTGATCATAGTATGAAGAGTGAATGAGACTTTGTTAGAGAAACAAATTGCCACTCCCCTTTTCTTTTCAGGCGAGGAAGCTAAATAAAAAGTTGGGAACCAGGTATGGAAGTAAGAGGGGGCTGAGTCAGTGGAAAAGTGCGTCTCCTGTAGTAAAATAATTTGATTCTCAGTTCAATTGCTGTTCTGGTTGGGGGTCTTTCTCCCTGAAGCTTGGAACTTATGCATTGTCCCTCCTCTTCTCTAGCTCACTAATTCATTTTTTTGTAGCTTGGAGAAAAGGTACCACCGTCTCCTCACTTTCAGCTTCGACCACTTCATCTATCACCTCATTAAGGATCCCCATAAAATGGCGCCGGGTTTTTCCTTTCGCCATGCTGGCATCAGGATTTTTGATGAATTGGTAAATCTCGATGAGATCGCCCACTGACAAGGGGACCAGGTGTCCACTGATTTCATCCTGCAGCCTCTCTAGATCTATCTGCGTTCGCTTGCCGTGCTGCAAAGGTTAAGATCCTAATCTCCTATGAACTTTATGTAACCGCTCTCCTTACTTCCGGGACCGCGTCTTCTCCACCCGCTCCCCGTAAGGGCCGCCAATTTTGTTGCACGTGTGCTGAAAGTATGGTCAATAATTCCAATGTGCGAAGGGAGCGGCTGGGTGAAACCAGAAGTGTTTTTATTGAACATTTTCCTGCAATGACAAATAATAGTCTTACAGTCTGGTGGACAGCATAGTAACAGCATATTCCGTCTGGCACATTTCAATACACAACTATTTATTTAATACTAACATTCATGTATTCAGCTATAACATTCTTATACATACATAAGATAATCCATTATCAGGTGCACTATATATATATATATATATATATATATATATATATATATATATATATATATAGAGAGAGAGAGAGAGAGTAGTTAGGAGTAGCCGTATTAGTCCAGTGATGCAACTCTGTGTATATATATATATATATATATATATGTTACCATGAACCCCCACAACAGCCGCATTCACTACACTCTAGACCAGTGGTCTCCAACATGCAGACCTCCAGATGTTGCAAAACTACAATTCCCAGCATGCCCGGACAGCCGTTGGCTGTCCGGGCATGCTGGGAGTTGTAGTTTTGCAACATCTGGAGGTCCGCAGGTTGCAGACCACTGCTCTAGATCTCTAGATTAGAGATGAGCGAACTTACAGTAAATTCGATTCGTCACAAACTTCTCGGCTCGGCAGTTGATGTCTTTTCCTGCATAAATTAGTTCAGCTTTCAGGTGCTCCCGTGGGCTGGAAAAGGTGGATACAGTCCTAGGAGACTCTTTCCTAGGAATGTATCCACCTTTTCCAGCCCACCGGAGCACCTGAAGGCTGAACTAATTTACGCAGGATAAGTCATCAACTGCCGAGCCGAGAAGTTCGTGACGAATCGAATTTACTGTAAGTTCGCTCATCTCTACTCTAGATCATCCATTTACTTCACTAACATCTGAGCAGGATTGATCTCCTCACACTGCATCACCAGGAGCCTTAGCTGAGCGCAGACATGTGCATTCAATAGTTTTACCCTGTTTATTTCCCTCCGTGTTTGCTCTCTTACCTGTAGTGACAAATCATAGCCTTTTAGTCTGATGGACAGGATAGTAACTGTATATTCTGTCCCAGGAACTAAAGGTTCGTCATTTAAGTTCCCCCCCTGCTATTCGCAGTACTATGTCTTTCAGACTTTAAACACTCTGCTGCCATCTACTGGCGAATTAGTAGAATTACAATGGATTTTACTTTCCTATTATGACAGCTGGACATGTCATAAATATACATGTTATTTTGTTTTTATTGTTTTTGATTTACCTTACACTTGCACAGCTCTCCAGACATCGCGGCTGCTTCCCCTGCTCTCTGATAGGCCAAGAGCGGCAGCGAGATCTGGAGCACACTGTGCATGCGCGCGCACACGACTCGCAGCTCCCTCTGTGTCTGCTCGTAATGACGGATTACTGCTGTGAGCAGGACACAGGCACAGCTGGGGGCACAATCTAGGAACGGGCAGTAGCACATCCGCAGCGTCAAATGTACTGCGGATGCGCTACTTGTGATTCTACTGTTGGCGAATACCTCTCAATAGGGGACACTTCACAATAACAGACACCTCCCAAAAGTTCCCCATATAGTCCCTTAAAGGGTACCTCTCATCAAAAAAACTTTTGATATATTATAGATTAATGTATGCAGAATAACTTTACAATTGCATGTTATTAAAAAATATCCTTCTTTCTATTTAATTTTCCACTTTGAAGAAATGACCACTAGGGGTCTCCCTACCAGTCCTGGCAGCAAGCATTTCAGACTCATGCTGGAGTCCTAAACACTACGAGCTGCCAGTCTGCTTTGTTCACAAAGGAGAACACTCAGAGCTGCCAGCCTGCCTTGTTCACAGCCTGTTTGGCTGTGAACAAAGCAGGCTGGCAGCTCTGAGTGTTTAGGACTCCAGCATGAGTCTGAAATGCTTGCTGACACGACTGATCGGGAAAAATACAATAGAAAGAAGCGTATTTTTCATTAACATGCTATTGGAAAGTTATTCAACATTCATTAATCTAAAATATATCAAAAGTTTATTTGATGAGAGGTACCCTTTAACCTGTTGGGGATGAAGAGCATACCTGTACGCCCTTTGCCCCCTCCCTTTCTATAACGCGGGGCCATGCCATGGCCCAGCGTCATAGCGGGTCGGGCCCGGCCTCTAACAACGGCCAGGACCTGTGGCTAATAGTGTGCAGCACTGATTGCGGTGCCGCGTGCTATTAACCCTTTAGATGCGGCGTTCAAAGTTGAACGCCGCATCTAAAGGGAAAGTAAAAGATTAGTGTGTGCAGTGTTATAGATCCCTATGGGAGCTATAACACTGCAAAAAAAAAAGTGAAACAAAAAACAAGTGAATAAAGATCATTTAACCCCTCCCCTAATAAAAGTTTGAATCACCCCCCTTTTCCCATTATTAAAAAAAAAAAAAAAACAGTGTAGATAAAAATAAAAATAAACATATGTGGTATCTCCACATGCGGAAATGTCAGAATTATAAAACTATATCATTAGATAAACCACACGGTCAATGGCGTAGGCGCAAAAAAATTCCAAAATTGCGTATTTTTGGTTACTTTTTACATCATGAAAAAATGAATAAAAAGCGATCAAAAAGTCAGATCAATACAAAAATGGTACTGATAAAAACTTCAGCTCACGGCGCAAAAAAATTAGCCCTCATACCGCCCCATATGCGGGGAAAAAAAAGTTAAAGGGTTCAGATGATGACAATTTTAAATGTATAAATTTTCCTGCATGTAGTTATGATTTTTTCCAGAAGTGCGACAAAATAAGTAGGGTATCATTTTAATCGTATGGACCTACAAAATAAAGATAAGGTGTCATTTTTACCGAAAAATATACTACGTAGAAACAGAAGCCCCCAATAGTTACAAAATGGCATTTTTTTTCTTCAATTTTGTCGCACAATGAATTTTTTTTCCGTTTCGCCTTAGATTTTCGGGTAAAATGACTGATGTCACTACAAAGTAGAATTGGTGGCGCAAAAAATAAGCCATCGTATGGAAAAACCCTCCGTCCCCAAGGGGTTAAGACTTAATGTATTTGCACCCAATAGCGGACATGGATGGATACACCTGTACAGATACATTAACTTCCCAATAGCGGACAATCAGGAGAGGGGATGCAGTAAGCAGGGGAGGGAGGCTGATAGCTCAGTGTGCGTGCAAACACAGTATATCGCTTGCAGTAGTATTCGTGCCAATAATCAGGTGAGGGAGAAAAACAACAGTTGCCCATCTGCCTCTTGACAAAGCCACTGAGGTGGTGAAACATGTTGAGGGGGGCCAAGTATTTAGTTTTCATGCAAGCGCATCTACTCTGATTAATAGATGTGTAACTGCAGGCACAAGTATTTCCAATACATTTTTGTGAGACAAGAAACCAGGTGGCCAAGTGCAATATACTCCATAATGCAGGATCAGAATAGGTAGACAGCACTGGATTTGAAATGGGCACTTTACATATGTTGTAAACAATAGTTTTTCTAATATACTTCAATGAATAATTTTCACATTTTGTTAAAGAAAACTAGCTTTGAAAATGCCACCACTAGGGGTCCCCATACCTCCTGGGACACTGATGAGTCCCACAGCAGCATGAGGGTGTCCAAGAGTCACGGACACGAGATGGCTGATTGACAAGGCTGCAGGAGGAACACAGTCTGCCGCAACACTGCTGTAACACAGAGTTTTACAAATCATGTGCCTCCAGCTGTTGCAAAACTACAACTCCAAGCATGCCTGGACAGTCAAAGGATGTCTGGGCATGCTGGGAGTTGACGTTTTGCAAAAGCTGTAGGCACACAGCTGAAGGCAACACTGCTGTAAAAAAAGAGTTATCCAAACACTATACCACCAACTATTCCAAAACTACAAAAAGTCCCAGCATTACAGGACTGCCTAAGGATGACACACATGAATGACATAGGAAGATGTAAGTTATACACTCACCATATTGTCTTTGTACAGTCAATCTCCAATAATCATTGTGTGTGTGTGTTTGTGTACAGCATGAATCTAGAAAGGAAAGAGTTACAGAGCAGGGCTGCCAGGCTCCCAAGAGCAGCGAGTCAGCAGAGTGAGGGAGGGGGAGGAGTCATCACAGTGCAGGCAAGAGAGGAACACGTCCTTTTGAGACAATTGAAAACACATTGAGCAGCTGTAATATGCAATTTTTTATTGAAATGTCGGTGACAGAGACATCAAAATGACATGAATATGATCAGGTTGAAATAATTTTTATTGAAATTTTCCAAGAATATTACAACAATAGGTATAGTAGGCCATAAAAACATAAAATGGCCAAAGTAACAAAACAAATACAGTAAACTGTGCTATAGTAAAGTTAAGACCATCAGTTTCAGTCTGTAAAGCCACTCAGTTTGAAAAAAAGTAAAACAAAATAATTTTAGACATAGGTATTGTATAATCACACCTGGAATTACATCAGCGGATCGTGAGCAAATAGTATTCAGGAAGCCATAGTCCTCCCCTCTCTCTTATACAATAGGGTATGTATGTGTACATGATCAGGGTGAGGTACTGAGTAACATAGAACAGTTTTTGTTTTTGTTTGTGGAATCTGACAGGTACGCTTTAACTTTTGTATGTGAGTCTGATCACAGTGCTCTCTGCTGACACCTCTGTCCATGTCAGGAACTGTCCAGAGCAGGAGAGGTTTGCTATGGGCATTTGCTCCTACTCTGGACAGTTCCTGACATGGTCAGAGGTGTCAGCAGAGAGCACTGTGGTCAGACTGGAAAGAACTACACAACTTTCTCTGGAGCATACAGCAGCTGATAAGTACTGGAAGGATAAAATTTTTTTTTTATATAGAAGTAATTTACAAATCTGTTAAATTTTCTGGAACCAGCTGATTTTAAACATTCCTTAACCTCTTTAACAACCTTAACCTCTTAAGGACCAAGGACGTACCGGTAAGTCCTGAGTCCTTTCCCTTTCTATAATGCGGGGCCACGTCATAGCAGGTCGGGCCCGGCCTCTAACAACGGCTGGGACCCGTAGCTAATAGCGTGCAGCACTGATCGTGGTGCCGCGCTATTAACCTTTTAGACGCGGCGTTCAAAGTTGAACGCCGCATCTAAAGGGAAAAATCACTGCTGGTTAGCTCAGAGGGCTGTTCGGGATGTCTGCGGCAAAATCGCGGCATCCCGAATAGCTCTGGGACACAAGGAGGGTCTCCTAGCTTGCCTCCTGGTGTCCGATCGCCCAATGACTGCTCAGTGCCAGAGTCCAGGCATGAGCAGTCAAGCGGCAGAATCATTGATCAATGGTTTCCTATGGGATAACAATGATCAATGTAAAAGATCAGTGTGTGCAGTGTTATAGGTCCCCATGGAAGCTATAACACTGCAAAAATAAATAAATAAAAAAAGGGAATAAAGATTTAACCTCCTCCCCTAATAAAAGTTTGAATCACTTTTCCCAATTAAAAAAAAAAGTGTAAATAAAAATAAACATATGTGGTATCGCCGCATGCGGAAATGTCCGAATTATAAAAATATATCATTAATTAAACCGCACGGTCAATGACGTACGCGCCAAAAAAAAAAAATAGTGTATTTTTGGTCGCTTTTTATATCATGAAAAAATGAATAAAAAGCGATTAATTAGTCCAAACAATACAAAAATGATACCGCTAAAAACTTCAGATCACGGCGCAAAAAATGAGCCTGCATACCTCCCCATACGCGGAATAATAAAAAAAATTATAGGGGTCAGAAGATGACAATTTTAAACGTATTAATTTTCCTGCATGCTTTCAAAGGGGAAATGGGAAACATTTTTTTTTTTTAATCAATTGGTGCCAGCAAGTTAATACAAAAATACGAAAAGTACAAAAATAGGTGCACTACTGTGGTAGATGTATACAATGACATTGGCTATCCCTCAAAACTGATGTTAAAATTGAGACATTCGCCAGTATATCCTTATATGAAGGACACATCAGAGCCCGCACACCAACGCCAAGGTTTCTCAAATTGGCGTGGGACCTAACGCTAACCTACCTGTGCGTGATAAGCAAAACCAGGGGCCAGTGGGCAATTACAGCAGCACTAGGTCGACATGCAGCCTGCTCCCAGTTACCTCCAGTGTGACTGAGCACACATACAATGGGAGGAGGGAGAGACAGGCTACAAGCCCCACCTAAGTTGGCTGATATAGGTGCATGGCCTCACAGGTGAACCTTAATGCTACCTCAAATGATAATGAGGCGCATTAGTAAAACATATCAACATTTTTACAACTACAGCCAACGGCTGTCTGGGCAGGGTCTGGAGTTGTAGTTTTGCAACAGCCGGAGGTCCAAAGTTCGAGACCACTGACCTGGACTGATATGTTGTTGTGATAGCTTGTGGGTGTAGGGTAGGTAGGGTGTAGCTGTGCAGTGGTGAAAGGGTGTTGGATTAACCCTTAACTGTCGTGACGCCAGGGTGCGGGTTCCTCTCTGTATATATATCCTACCGCCACCCGTCCCAGGAACGATAGGGAGGAATAAAGGATTGTCCACAACCGGAATGTTAGTAAACTGAAGATAACTTTACTGCAGATTTTATGCAGGTTAAACGCAGTAACAGTCTTTACAGAGGACCGGACTTTAGGCTCCTCACAGGTTTGGTTGGGACCTTGTAGGCAATAAGCTCGGAGAATTTGCTTTACGCTGTTCCACTGGATTTAGGGGTATTGTTTAGGTCCAGCAGTCACGTAGGATTAACCGAATTTGGATTGAGTAGACTCACGGTTTAGTAAGGCTCTGGATTGGTAGGCTTCAGGCCTAATTTGTCTTGTAGGTACGCGCAGAGCTCTGCTCGCTGTCATATCCTAAGGGAAAGAGCCGGACAAGAGAGCGAGGATTGGATAACAGCGCCCTTATATCTAAAGGGGCAGGCTTCAAGCTTATTGGTCCCCCAGACCTGTCAGTCCTAATACAAAGCATTGTGGTACATAACGTGACATGAGCACCTGACCTGGAAGGTCCTTAACCTTAGCAGAACAACACAATTACTAAAGGAAGAGGCGACTAGGGGTTATCCCACTAAGAGCATCCTATCAGTGCGGAGGAACTCTGACTTTGGGGACTTATTACACAAGGTACAGTACACGTACAGTACCAGGACACAACATTGTACCAAACCCTCAGCTGTATAAGCAGGATTAGCTCCACTGGCATGTGCAGTTCTAAGCATATTTACTCATTTAGATTTGAATTATACTTGTAATACTGCTTATGACCTCTAGGGGGTCGGCTTCAGTCTAGAACTGCTGCCGGTACGATGCCATAAAGTACATTCCTTCATCTCGCTCGGCTTCAGTCTCAGCAGCTTTGATGCATTTGTATATTTAATCCGTGTTTGTTTTATAGAGTTATTTTGCCGGAGGCTTCATGGCACCACCGCATAGCAAGTGATCAAAAAATACACAAGAGCCACGCTGCGTTCCTCTGAGGGGAGCCAGGACCCCGGGCTTACTGTATTATACCAATTCCCTATCCTCACAAGTCTGAGTTTCCGAAAGTGCGTTATGCATAGATTATCCATTCGGTACAGTATGGGGGTACGCCGTCTCGTACGTCTACATTTAGGTCTATAGGGGTTGGGGGCCGATGTTAGACCCAGAGGAGACAGCTGGGGGTGCAGCCTGGAAGCTCCTGTTGACTTCAATTACTTTTTTTTTCCACAGTAATCTGGCTCCCAGGCCGTAACTATAGGGGGTGCAGAGGTAGCACCCGCATCATCAGGGGACCCCACGACACCTCTGCCCCTTAAGAAGACACCAGTATTTTAAATGCCAAAAGGTACAAGATGGGCTCTATTACATATTTTGCATAGGTCCAAAAAGGACTGTGCAGCTGTATCTGTTTCTCTCTATGATCATAGCGATGAATGCAGGGAGGGGATTGAGGGGACTGTGCAGCTGTATCTGTTTCTCTCTATGATCATAGCGATGAATGCAGGGAGGGGATAGAGAGGACTGCAGCTGTATCTGTTTCTCTCTATGATCATAGCGATGAATGCAGGGAGGGGATAGAGAGGACTGTGCAGCTGTATCTGTTTCTCTCTATGATAATAGCGATGAATGCAGGGAGGGGATAGAGAGGACTGTGCGGCTGTATCTGTTTCTCTCTATGATCATAGCGATGAATGCAGGGAGGGGATAGAGAGGACTGTGCAGCTGTATCTGTTTCTCTCTATGATCATAGCGATGAATGCAGGGAGGGGATAGAGAGGACTGACCGTGCAGCTGTATCTGTTTCTTTCTATGATCATAGCGATGAATGCAGGGAGGGGATAGAGAGGACTGTGCAGCTGTATCTGTTTCTCTCTATGATCATAGCGATGAATGCAGGGAGGGGATAGAGAGGACTGTGCAGCTGTATCTGTTTCTCTCTATGATCATAGCGATGAATGCAGGGAGGGGATAGAGAGGACTGACCGTGCAGCTGTATCTGTTTCTCACTATGATCATAGCGATGAATGCAGGGAGGGGATAGAGAGGACTGCAGCTGTATCTGTTTCTCTCTATGATCATAGCAATGAATGCAGGGAGGGGATTGAGGGGACTGTGCAGCTGTATCTGTTTCTCTCTATGATCATAGCGATGAATGCAGGGAGGGGATAGAGAGGACTGCAGCTGTATCTGTTTCTCTCTATGATCATAGCGATGAATGCAGGGAGGGTATAGAGAGGACTGTGCAGCTGTATCTGTTTCTCTCTATGATAATAGCGATGAATGCAGGGAGGGGATAGAGAGGACTGTGCGGCTGTATCTGTTTCTCTCTATGATCATAGCGATGAATGCAGGGAGGGGATAGAGAGGACTGTGCAGCTGTATCTGTTTCTCTCTATGATCATAGCGATGAATGCAGGGAGGGGATAGAGAGGACTGACCGTGCAGCTGTATCTGTTTCTTTCTATGATCATAGCGATGAATGCAGGGAGGGGATAGAGAGGACTGTGCAGCTGTATCTGTTTCTCTCTATGATCATAGCGATGAATGCAGGGAGGGGATAGAGAGGACTGTGCAGCTGTATCTGTTTCTCTCTATGATCATAGCGATGAATTCAGGGAGGGGATAGAGAGGACTGACCGTGCAGCTGTATCTGTTTCTCTCTATGATAATAGCGATGAATGCAGGGAGGGGATAGAGAGGACTGCAGCTGTATCTGTTTCTCTCTATGATCATAGCGATGAATGCAGGGAGGGGATAGAGAGGACTGTGCAGCTGTATCTGTTTCTCTCTATGATAATAGCGATGAATGCAGGGAGGGGATAGAGAGGACTGTGCGGCTGTATCTGTTTCTCTCTATGATCATAGCGATGAATGCAGGGAGGGGATAGAGAGGACTGTGCAGCTGTATCTGTTTCTCTCTATGATCATAGCGATGAATGCAGGGAGGGGATAGAGAGGACTGACCGTGCAGCTGTATCTGTTTCTCTCTATGATAATAGCGATGAATGCAGGGAGGGGATAGAGAGGACTGTGCGGCTGTATCTGTTTCTCTCTATGATCATAGCGATGAATGCAGGGAGGGGATAGAGAGGACTGTGCAGCTGTATCTGTTTCTCTCTATGATCATAGCGATGAATGCAGGGAGGGGATAGAGAGGACTGTGCGGCTGTATCTGTTTCTCTCTATGATCATAGCGATGAATGCAGGGAGGGGATAGAGAGGACTGTGCGGCTGTATCTGTTTCTCTCTATGATCATAGCGATGAATGCAGGGAGGGGATAGAGAGGACTGACCGTGCAGCTGTATCTGTTTCTTTCTATGATCATAGCGATGAATGCAGGGAGGGGATAGAGAGGACTGACCGTGCAGCTGTATCTGTTTCTCACTATGATCATAGCGATGAATGCAGGGAGGGGATAGAGAGGACTGCAGCTGTATCTGTTTCTCTCTATGATCATAACGATGAATGCAGGGAGGGGATTGAGGGGACTGTGCAGCTGTATCTGTTTCTCTCTATGATCATAGCGATGAATGCAGGGAGGGGATAGAGAGGACTGCAGCTGTATCTGTTTCTCTCTATGATCATAGCGATGAATGCAGGGAGGGGATAGAGAGGACTGTGCAGCTGTATCTGTTTCTCTCTATGATAATAGCGATGAATGCAGGGAGGGGATAGAGAGGACTGTGCGGCTGTATCTGTTTCTCTCTATGATCATAGCGATGAATGCAGAGAGGGGATAGAGAGGACTGTGCAGCTGTATCTGTTTCTCTCTATGATCATAGCGATGAATGCAGGGAGGGGATAGAGAGGACTGACCGTGCAGCTGTATCTGTTTCTTTCTATGATCATAGCGATGAATGCAGGGAGGGAATAGAGAGGACTGTGCAGCTGTATCTGTTTCTCTCTATGATCATAGCGATGAATGCAGGGAGGGGATAGAGAGGACTGTGCAGCTGTATCTGTTTCTCTCTATGATCATAGCGATGAATTCAGGGAGGGGATAGAGAGGACTGACCGTGCAGCTGTATCTGTTTCTCTCTATGATAATAGCGATGAATGCAGGGAGGGGATAGAGAGGACTGTGCGGCTGTATCTGTTTCTCTCTATGATCATAGCGATGAATGCAGGGAGGGGATAGAGAGGACTGTGCAGCTGTATCTGTTTCTCTCTATGATCATAGCGATGAATGCAGGGAGGGGATAGAGAGGACTGACCGTGCAGCTGTATCTGTTTCTCTGTATGATCATAGCGATGAATGCAGGGAGGGGATAGAGAGGACTTTGCTGCTGTAACCTAATGACCAAAAGAGTTCGCTATATGATCTTAGAGATGAGCGCAGGGAGGGGATAGAGAGGACCGTGCAGCTGTATATGTTTAGCAACAGAGTTTTTTCTATGATCATAGAGATGAATGCAGGGAGTGGATAGAGGGAACTGTGCAGCTGTAACTGTTTGACCAAACATTTCTCTCTATGATCTTAGAGATGAGCGCAGGGAGGGGAGAGAGAGGACTACGCAGCTGTAACTATATAACCACGCAGTTCTCTCTATGATCAGAGAGATGAGTGCAGGGAGGGGATAAAGAGAACTGTGCAGCTGTATATGTTTAGCGACAGAGTTCTCTGTATGATCATAGAGATAAATGCAAGAAGGGGATAGAGAGGAATGTGCAGCTGTAATTGTATGACCACAAAGTTCTCTCTATGATCAGAGATAAGTGCAGGGAAGGGATAGAGAGGACTTTGCAGCAGTAACTGTATGGCCACCCAGTTCTCTCTATGATCATAGACATGAGTGCAGGGAGGGGATAGAGTGGACTGTGCAGCTGTAACTGTATGGCCACACAGTTCTGTTTATAATCATAGAGATGAGTGCAGGGAGGGGATAGAGAGGACTGTGCAGCTGTACCTGTATGGACACACAGTTCTCTCTATGATCAGAGATGAGTGCAGGGAGGGGATAGGGGTTGTAACTTACCAAAGTATGATTTTATAATTACCTGCCCTAATGCAGCATACTTCTGTTACCTACCCCAGTATAGTCCTTGATTTCCCTGTTCCATTGCAGCGTCCTCTGGTAGTCCCTCAGTATCCTCCTATATTAACCTCTCCCACTGTAGTGTCCTCTGGCTTTTTTATATTAATGTGCCCAACTCTATCATTTTCTGGTATCCTATCCCTGTATGACATCCTTTAACCTCTTAAGGACCAAGCCCATTTTCCCCTTAAGGACCAGGTCAATTTTATTTTTGCATTTTCGTAACTCTTTCATATTTCTACTACAGACCCATATAAGGGCTTGTTTTTTGCGTGACCAATTGTACTTTGTAATGGAACCTCTGATTTTACCATAAAATGTACGGCGAACCCAAAAAAACGTTTTTTTAGGGAGGAAATGTAAATGAAAACCACAATTTTGCACATTTTGGAGGGTTTTGTTTTCATACTGTACAATTTACAGTAAAAATGACGTGTTCTTTATTCTGTGGGTCAATACGATTAAAATGATACCCATGGCTAGATACTTTTATATTTTTGTATCGCTTAAAAAAAAATCTAAAACTTTTTGTACAAAATCAGTAATCTAAAATTGCCCTACTTTGACCACCTATAAGTTTTTCATTTTTCCATATATAGGGCGGTATGAGGGCTCATTTTTTGCGTCGTCATCTGAAATTTTTATCGATACCACATTTGCATATATAAAACGCATATTTCATTTTTCATTAAAAAAATGTTGAAAAAAATTGACAAAAAAGCAGCATTTTTGGACTTTTTAAAAAAATTTTACGTTTACGCCGTTCACCGTACGGGATCATTAACATTATATTTTGATAGTTCGGACATTTACACACGCGGCGATACTAAATATGTTTATAAAAAAGAAATTACGCTCTTTGGGGGTAAAATGGGAAAACTGACAATTTTTATTTTTATTGGGGGAGGGGATTTTTCACTTTGTTTTTTACTTTTTATTTTTACATTTTTCAACTTTTTATGTTCCCATAGGGGACTATCTATAGCAATCCTTTGATTTCTAATACTGTTCAGTGCTATGTATAGGATATAGCACTGATCAGTATTATCGGCTATCTCCTGCTCTGGTCTGCTCGATCTCAGACCAGAGCAGGAGATGCCGGGAGATGGCCAGAGCCAGGTGTGGGGACCCCCTTGGCCGCCATTACAGATGATCGGATCGTCGTGGCAGCACTGCGGACGATCCGATCATCTATTTTATTATGTGCATTGCCTCAGATGCCGTGATCTGTACAGATCACGACATCTGAGGGGTTAATGGCAGACATCCGCGCGATCGCGGATGTCGGCCATTACCGGCGGGTCCCCGGCTGCTATCAGCCGTGTATGACGCGAGCAACGCTCCGATGCTCGTGGTCATATACAGGACGTAAATGTACGTTCTGGTGCGGGAAGTACCGCAAAACCAGGACGTACCATATGTCCGTGGTCATTAAGGGGTTAATATCCTGCCTTAGTATGACAGCCTATTGTGGTGTCAGGGTGCGATGTGAGATGTAGGGGCAGAAGGTATTTCCCAGGGGCAGATGGTGTTAACCCCTTCGTGTTCGTGACGCCAGGGCATGGTTTGCCTAGGTAACCACCCGAAGGTAATCCTGTTACTCCTAGGTTAGGCAGGGGTAAATAATAGTCCAAGGCCAGGTTAAGGTTAATGGTAGCTTTACTGAAGTTGAACAGGTATAACAGTCTTTACAGGGTAGTGAGGTTCCCAGAGAGGTGACCAGTAACAAGAGGGACCTCGCCGCTTGCTGGGACTTGCAGTGACTTGGACAGACTTTAGCACAGCCACGCTGACTATAATAGACTTGACTTGACTGAAGATAGTGACAGCAGACAGAGATGACTTACTGACTTGTGGCTGTAATTTAGGCTTGAGGCCTCCATATGTGCTGGACACTGGCTCTGAGACGTCTGGACTGGACTTAGCCTCAGCAGAAAGTGCGGTGTAAGAGCGCGATTGTTGTACCTCCCCCTCTTATGAAGGGGGGCTGAGCAAGGAGCCCATAGGCTAGCTGCGGGTCAGCTGGTCACCTGGTGCTCTCTGGGTAACACAACATGTGACTTTAACATGTGACAACCATTATCATGTGTCTAACAATCATGTGACCATGTGAAAGGTCCTTTACCCTTAATATATAACTTTTATACACATTATGGGGGAACACTGCAGGTGAGCCCTGAGGATGTACAGGGACTCAACCTGACAGGACTGTAGGAGCATATTCCGTACTGGGACATCACACTATATTAACCTGTCCTGCTATATCCTCTGGTAACCTCCCCCGGTATGATCATATACCGTCCCCCTGCAGCGTCTTCTGGTAACCTTCTCCAGATTGGCAGCTGGTATCACATAATAACATGTCCCTCTGTGGCGCCCTCTGGTAACCTTAACAAGTATAATCCATAGAAACCCAAAATGTGTCGGCAGATAAGAACCATCTGGCCCATCTAGTCTGCCCAATATTCTGTATACTATGAATAGTCCTTGTCCCTATCTTATGTGAAGCATAGCCTTATGCCTATCCCATGCATGATTATTCTTCTTCACTGTATTTGCAGCGACCACTTCTGCAGGAAGACTATTCCATGCATCCACTACTCTCTCAGTAAAGTAATACTTCATGATATTACTGCAGAAACCTTTGCCTCTCTAATATAAAATTATGTCCTCATGATATCCTGTCTTGCGGCAGCGTCCACTAGTAACCTATCCCAGTAAGATCCTATAATAACCAGTCCTGAGATCCTATAATAACCTGTCCTGCTGCAGCGTCTTCTGGTAACCTATCCCAGTAAGATCCTATAATAACCAGTCCTGATGCAGTGTCCTCTGGTAACCTATCCCAGTAAGATCCTATAATAACCAGTCCTGCTGCAGCGTCTTCTGGTAACCTATCCCAGTAAGATCCTATAATAACCAGTCCTGCTGCAGTGTCTTCTGGTAACCTATCCCAGTAAGATCCTATAATAACCAGTTCTGATGCAGCATCCTCTGGTAACCTATCCCAGTAAGATCCTATAATAACCTGTCCTGCTGCAGCATCTTCTGGTAACCTATCCCAGTAAGATCCTATAATAACCAGTCCTGATGCAGTGTCCTCTGGTAACCTATCCCAGTAAGATCCTATAATAACCAGTCCTGCTGCAGCGTCTTCTGGTAACCTATCCCAGTAAGATCCTATAATAACCTGTCCTGCTGCAGTGTCCTCTGGTAACCTATCCCAGTAAGATCCTATAATAACCAGTCCTGATGCAGTGTCTTCTGGTAACCTATCCCAGTAAGATCCAATAATAACCTGTCCTGCTGCAGCGTCTTCTGGTAACCTATCCCAGTAAGATCCTATAATAACCTGTCCTGCTGCAGCGTCTTCTGGTAACCTATCCCAGTAAGATCCTATAATAACCAGTTCTGATGCAGCATCCTCTGGTAACCTATCCCAGTAAGATCCTATAATAACCTGTCCTGCTGCAGCATCTTCTGGTAACCTATCCCAGTAAGATCCTATAATAACCAGTCCTGATGCAGTGTCCTCTGGTAACCTATCCCAGTAAGATCCTATAATAACCAGTCCTGCTGCAGCGTCTTCTGGTAACCTATCCCAGTAAGATCCTATAATAACCTGTCCTGCTGCAGCATCTTCTGGTAACCTATCCCAGTAAGATCCTATAATAACCAGTCCTGATGCAGTGTCCTCTGGTAACCTATCCCAGTAAGATCCTATAATAACCAGTCCTGATGCAGTGTCCTCTGGTAACCTATCCCAGTAAGATCCTATAATAACCAGTCCTGATGCAGCATCCTCTGGTAACCTATCCCAGTAAGATCCTATAATAACCAGTTCTGATGCAGCATCCTCTGGTAACCTATCCCAGTAAGATCCTATAATAACCAGTTCTGATGCAGCATCCTCTGGTAACCTATCCCAGTAAGATCCTATAATAACCAGTCCTGATGCAGTGTCCTCTGGTAACCTATCCCAGTAAGATCCTATAATAACCAGTCCTGATGCAGTGTCCTCTGGTAACCTATCCCAGTAAGATCCTATAATAACCAGTCCTGATGCAGTGTCCTCTGGTAACCTATCCCAGTAAGATCCTATAATAACCAGTCCTGCTGCAGCGTCTTCTGGTAACCTATCCCAGTAAGATCATATTATAACCTGCCCCTCATATCAGATACAGAATAATTTAAAGAGTACCTGTCACCAAACTAAACTTTTAAGTTCCTTATGTAATTATAAGACACTTTGCTATTTACTTGCTGTTAAAATTCTCAACCTTTATATGTCTTTAATGTGATAGAAAAAAACGGCCACTAGGTGGCTCTGTTCTGTTCCCTGTGCAAGTCAAACAGTTAGTTTTGGTCTTCTCCCGGCCTGGCAGGAGACCAAACTCAGGCAGTGCTTGCAGGGCATGGTGAGGCACAGCTATCACAGGCTTCAGTGACATCATCACTGCTTGGGAACACCCACTTTCTCCTACTGGGAGCTCACACAATGTAAGCAAGGGCAAAGGTATGATACACAGCTTTTTAAAGCTCGGAATTTTTTTTTTAAATGCAGGAGGGGTGTTATGAGTAGTTAGGGAATATAATCTGAGTTAGTTTAGAAAATATGGTTTGATGACAGTTTCTCTTTAATTACTTCAGATTTTAGCTACATTTTGAGAGATCACATGTCATCGCACTCTATCAGAAATAGGAGACTGAATTATCGTCTTCTGGATAAGAAGAATAATCACCTCATCTATATTCTGCTCATACAAGTCTTGCTCCAGGCTACTGGGGAGAAGCCGATAAACGTACTTATTAACAATGAGATGATCTGGGATTAGTCACAAGTAACAAGATCTCCCGTTTACGTGGAGGCAATTTAGATAAGTGTCCTCTGCAATGCCGCGATGGAGTACACATTGTCGTGCACGCTTGGCTGGGGCTGTACAGGAATCCTACTAGGGTCAAAAAGGTGGCTTAAAAAAACATAGGGGTCCTCTGATCAGGGTCCTCGTCTCTTTACTAGTGTTGAGCACGAATATTCGTAATGAGAATTTTTATTGTGAATATCGCCACTTTGCGATTTCGTGAATATTTAGAATATAGTGCTATATACTGCTCTGGACAGTATCTGACATGGACAGAGGTGTCAGCAGAGAGCACTGTGGTCGTGACAGAAAAGAAATCCAAAAAGAAAAGAATTTCCTCTGTAGTATACAGCTGCTAATAAGTACTGGAAGGATTAAGATTTTTTTTAATAGAAGTAATTTACAAATCTGTTTGACTTTCTGGCACCCCTTTAAGCCTGATGGAGTGATCGTCTCAAGGTATGTTACCCAATACACCTCTCGTTGCAAGAGACGCCTGCGATTTGCGCTGTCATTCGCATCGGTCTGAACTTGTTCTAAAATCTGCCACGGTAGTTCGTTAACCCTATGTTGTGATTCTAGAAAGTGTTTTGCCACAGTTGTTTCACTATGTTTAGTGGACTCTCCTGTTGATTTAGTACTAAGGGCTTTTCTAATAGAGTTCTTATGTACTGTTAAAGGGGTTATCCAGGAAAAACCTTTATATATATATATATATATATATATATATATATATATATATATATATATATATCAACTGGCTCCAGAAAGTTAAACAGATTTGTAAATGACTTCTATAAAAAAAAATCTTAATCCTTTCAGTACTTATGAGCTGCTGAAGTTGAGTTGTTCTTTTCTGTCTAAGTGCTCTCTGATGACACCTGTCTTGGGAACTGTCCAGAGTAGAAGCAAATCCCCATAGAAAACCTCTTCTACTCTGTGCAGTTCCCGGGACAAGCAGAGATGTCAGCAGACAGCACTGTTGCCAGACAGAAAAGAACAACTCGACTTCTGCAGCTGATAATTATTGGAAGGATTAAGATTTTTTAATAGAAGTAATTTGCAAATCTGTTTAACTTTCTGGAGCCAGTTTATCTAAAATAAAAAGTTTTGTTCCTGGAATACCCCTTTAACCTCTTTTTTTTTATTTTCCTGCTTGTTTGAACGACATAGCAATCTCCATCTGGACATTTTAACATATATATAACATTTTCAGAATCACATGTGAAAAAGCCTCTGCTGGAGATTTTAAAGCCTTACTTAGGATGATATGTGTCTTCTCCTTTAATTACCGTATTTATCGGGGTATACCACGCACCGGCCTATAACACGCACCCTCATTTTACCAAGGATATTTGGGTAAAAAAAGTTTTTTACCCAAATATCCATGGTAAAATGAGGGTGCGTGTGTGCGCGTGTATACCCCGATACACCCCCAGGAAAGGAAGGGGGAGAGAGGCCGTCGCTGCCCGCTTCTCTCCCCCTGCCTTTCCTGGGGTCTAGAGCCCTGCTGCCGGCCCTTTTCACCCCCTGGCTATCGGCGCCGCTGCCCGTTCTGTCCCCCTTGCTATGCACGGAGCGGCGCACTGACGTCATGCGCCGCGCCGTGTAGCGCATAGCAACGACGCAGGGGACGCTTGCCGGAGGCCTGCAGCAGCGCGGACCCGACCCCGGCAACGGGTAATTATGCCACCGGGGATGGGGGGAGGCAACGGGGCAGCGGCGCCGGCAATGGGTGCCGCTGCCCCTTCTCTCCCCCTGGCTGTCGGCGCCGCTTCTCTCCCCCTGGCTATCGGCGCCGGCAATTGGGCGCCGGTACCGATAGTCAGGGGGACAGAACGGGCAGCGGCACCGATAGACAGGGGGAGAGAAGGGCCGGCAGTAGGGCTCTAGACCCCAGGAAAGGCAGGGGGAGAGAAGCGTGCTGAGACTGCCTCTCTCCCCCTGCCTTTCCTGGGGGTGTATCGGCGTATAACACGCACATAGACTTTAGGCTAAAAAATTTTGCATGTTATACGGCGATAAATACGGTACATTATTACAATGTGAACGTGACAAGCAGGGATATGTTCCTTTTCTTTTTTTTACCCAAAAAAGTTTGGTAATCCTTTTTTCTACCACCTATATCACCCCGCATCAGGGTATTTCCAATTGGTCTTTAAAAAGACTACCAAATTTGGGATCAGATTTTAGTTTGCCCCAATATTTCTTCACCGTTTTCTTGATAAGATTAATGTGTTTGTTACATTACACCATCCATTTTTCTTTTAGTTTTTTTCTAACCTGCCTAGAAGAGCCTCTTTACCTTTAATCCTTTCAAGATCTTTTTCATCGTCCCTCCTATTTAAGATTTTTTTTATGATCATTTCTTTAATCTTTTCATATTTTTTTCTCATTATTGATGATCCTTTTTGCCTGGATAAACTGGCTTCTTGGGAGTCCACGAAAGATACTGCGGGAGATTTATCAAAACCTGCGCAGAGGAAAACTTGCCCAGTTGCCCATAGCAACCAATCAGATCGCTTCTTTCATTTTTCACAGGCCTTCATAAAAATGAAAGAAGCGACCTGATTGGTTGCTATGGGCAACTGAGCAAGTTTTCCTCTGCACAGGTTTTGATAAATCTCCCCCCACTGGGATTATAAAAACGTATTTTTTGTGTAACATGTTATTTTTGTCTGTACTCTTCACGTATAGGGTAGTTCAGTGGTCCCTCAACATACGATGGTAATCCGTTCCAAATGGACCATCGTTTGTTGAAACCATCGTACGTTGAAGGATCCGTGCAATGTAAAGTATAGGACAGTGGTCTACAACCTGTGGACCTCCAGATGTTGCAAAACTACAACACCCAGCATGCCCGGACAGCCAACGGCTGTCCGGGCATGCTGGGTGTTGTAGTTTTGCAACATCTGGAGGTCCGCAGGTTGAAGACCACTGATATAGGAAGTTGTACTCACCTGTCCCCGCCGCTCCGGACCGTCACCGCTGCCCTGGATGTCGCCGTCCATCGCTGTCGCCGCGTCCCCGGGGTGTCTCCGATGCTCAGGCAAGGCTTCTGCTTCCGCGGCAACCTCGCTCTCCGTCGCCGACATCACGTCGATACGCACGCCGCTCCTATTGGATGATGGGACAGCGTGCGCAGCGACGTGATGACGACGATTGAGAGCGCCGATGTGGTAGGGCCTCGGGGGTGTAGTGTAGTTGGAGTGCTGCTTCAGTAGATGAGGGGTTAATTTTAGGGATCGACCGATTATCGCTACGGCCGATATTATCGGCCGATAATCACGATTTTGGGCATTATCGGTATCGGCAATTATCTTGCCGATAAGCCGATAATGCCCCGCACCGCGACCACCACCCCCCCGACCCGTCGCACCGCACCCCCGACCCACCCCACCCCCCACCGTGATGCTGGGCGGTATACCCGTATGGATTTTTGCCCATACCGCTATACCGGTCGGGCCCCTCCCCACCCTCTGAGTCAATAAAAAAATTAAACTTACCCGTAATGGGGGTGGTCCGGGCCATCCATCCTTCCTTCCTGTAGTGTCCGGCGGCATTCCGGGTGGAGAGTGAACCGGTCCGGGCTGTCCTTCTTCTCCGGCGGTCATCTTCTCCACTCCGGGCAGGCTCCGGCCTAGTACACTGCATAGACGCCGCTACGCCGTGACGTCAGGAGCGTCGCTGCACACGGGCGTCACTGCGCAGCGGCGTCTATGCAGCATACTAGGCCGGAGCCTGCCCGGAGTGGAGAAGATGACCGCCGGAGAAGAAGGACAGCCCGGACCGGTTCACCCTCCACCTGGAACGCCCCCGGACACTACAGGAACGATGGATGGATGGCCCGGACCACCCTGACAGGTAGGGGGAGAGAAGCGGGTGGTGGCTGCGGCCTATGGCCCCGCAAAAGCCACTGCAGATCATTGATTTAAAGCGCCCGCTTTAAATCAATGATCTGCAGCGGTGTCGCAGGGGGTTAAATAGCCGATAACTTATACCGGAATATCGGTATAAGTTATCGGCTATCGGCCCTAACCTGCACCGATTATCGGTATCGATATCGGCCCTAAAAAACCGATATAGGTCGATTCTTAGTTAATTTAACCCCTGTCACTCGTGACACCAGGGTGAGGGTTAATACGCTGAGGTAAATCTTCGGCCTATCGCCACCCTTCCCAGAAACGATAGGTGCGTGCTTAAATGAATGAAGGTCCACAATAGGGATGAACTTGAACTTGTATAAACTTTACTGAGGTACTTGCGGTACATCCAATTAACAGCAACAGTCTCAGTAATACAGTCTCTATACAGCACGGCAGTGATTGACAGATGCCGAGGACCATTGACTTATCCAAGAGGTTATTAGAATTAGGATTGATGCAGAGATCCGTCCGGATTTAGGGGTCTGTTTAGGTCCGGTGATCTTGCAGACTTAAGAGGGATTGAGATAACTCACAGTTTTGTAAGATGGCCGTTGCCACAAGGCTTGGGCCTAGTCACTGCTGATGACAGCTGCGCAGATCCTCCTCTATCAGCAGCCCACGAGGAAAAAGAGCGATTAATGGCCGCCGCTCCCTTATATGGGCAGGGGCAGGGCCGTTTTGGATTGGTCCGAGTCAGCTCTCACTCACCGTTACAATGCATGGTGGGCGATCACCTGACTTCCTCCAAAGGTCCTTGAACCATAAAACCATAGAGTTTTGGAACGCATCACGTGACCCGCAGGTCTTGCGACGCCACAACAAGGTAAGTATACATTATATACATATATACACTTAGAATTTGAATAGTTTTAACTATTTAAGGGGTGATAAGGGGCTAACTATAGATGGGGACCCCACCTGTAACTAGGGACTCTGACTTTGGGGACCTCACCACAAGGTAACGGATACAATCCGGGACCGGGATACCAAACCGACGATGCAGGAGATCCCGAAGAGGACACGCCGGAGCCCCAAGGACAGGTAAGTGATCGTCAGCGGACCACACGGGGCACCGTAAACGGCTATCCGGTGGTAGCTGAAGCAGTCAGCGCTGCCGGATAGCCGTTTATGCGATGGCCCGACATACAAAAGCATCGTATGTTGATGCTGCCTTCAACATGCGATGGCCTCTGAGAGTGATCGTATGTCGGGGCCATGGTAGGTCGGGGGGTCACTGTATCTAATTGATTTCCATTTTATAGTTACTTCAACATCTAAAAATTTTATTTTCTGATGATCATGAGTAAGGGAGCTCGTGATGTGATTGCCCCGCCCCCTCGTGACAGCCGTTCCAGCGTTCGGAACAGTTTGTTCCAAACGCTGAGCAGCGGAGTACCCCTTTAAGACCTCTGCTAGCGTGTGATTGCTTCTGCTTTATGGATTTTGTTGTATGAAGCGTTTAAGCTTTGAAAATTACAGAAAACAAAGAATAAAATGAAGAAAGAAATTCATCTAATCGTGAGTACATGAATTTTATTATTACAGTGAACTGCTGCCCTAGACCAGTGGTCTCCAACCTGCGGACCTCCAGATGTTGCAAAACTACAACTCCCAGCATGCCCGGACAGCCACTGCCCTAGACTATTACAAAAGGCTGTCCGGGCATGCTTGGAGGGCCACAATTTGAGACCACTGGTCCAATAGGACAATCTAGGCCCGGCCTGATGCCCCAAAGGTCCCAGCCAACGGCTGTCCGGGCATGCTGGGAGTTGTAGTTTTGCAGCATTTGGAGGGCCACAGTTTGAGACCACTGGTCTAAATGGAGCCTGCAATCCCCCCTGGTAGCCCACCAGCATTAATTACACTGAACGAGCTGCATTCGCTTCCCGATGTCTTCACTGGCATTTAAGAAGCTTTGTCCTGGAGTCTCTTCGCCACGTTCCTCGCAGGATATGAGCGGCTGAAATGTGAAATGGTCAGGAGGTTAAACTGTTGTCTGTCCCCAGAGTCGGGTGCAGCCTGAGGTTATGACTGTAAAATCAGACAACTGAGACTGGGACTGAAAAAAGGAAGACGTCTGTTCTCCCGAAATCTCTACATCTTTGCAACATGTGTGAATTCGCATAGGGAAAAAAAAAACATTCCTCCAACCTCCAATAGGACCATACGAGGAAGTGAATACAGGTGCCCGCAGACGTCGCATGAAGATCCTGGGTCGTAATGGAAAATTTATATTAGCCCCCCACTACTATATGGATCCCATACTGGTGTGTTCTTATATGGGAGATGCCACAGTCGTATCCCTTGACAGTTTGACCCTTGTAGGTTCCAGACATTGTGCCTGATACTCAATTCAGCTGATTTTGGCAGAATTGAGTAACAAACCTTATTGGCGCCTAGCAGGGCTCAAGTCCTGCAGTAACGCGTGGTAACTGAGTTCCTGCACTTTTTCCACAGCATAAACACCATTCCCATTAGCAAGACCAGCCCTTAAAGGAGTACTCCGCCCCTAGACATCTTATCCCCTATCCAAAGGATAGGGGATAAGATGTGTGATCACGGCCGTCCTGCCGCTGGGGACCCCCACGATCTCCGTGCTGCACCTGGCATTCGCTTAGAGCGTCGGGTTCAGCGCCGGAGGCTCGTGACGCCACGCCTGCACTCCGCAACCTGATGTCACGGCATTCACGCCCCCTCCCATAGACTTGCATTGAGGGGGCGTGACCGTGACGGCACGAGCCTCCACCCCGCATCGCCAGTCATCCGGCACGGAGCAAAGTTCACAGATCACAGATAACACTGATCAATGATGTGCTATGGAATAGCATTGTTTAGTGTTAGTAATCAAAAGACTGCATGTAATAATTCCTTATGGCGACTAATAAAATTTATAATTTTTTTTATGTAAATGTAATTAAAGGGGTACTCCGGTTGAATAAATAAATAAAAAAAAATGTAAATAAAAAAATAAACATATGTGGTATTACCTTGTGGGAAAATGTCCAAAATGTAAAACATTTATGTAACCGCACGGTGAATAGCGTAAACAAAAACCAAAAAAAAAACAAAAAAAAGAAATAAATACCAGATGCCAGAATTGCTGATTTTTTTTTTTTTTTTTTTTACTTCATATATCAGGGAAAAAAACATGAATAAAATGCGATCAAAAAGTCCCATCGAAACAAAAACGGTACCACAAGAAATGACCCTTATACATCCCAGTGTACGGGAAAATAAAAATGTTATAGGGATCAGCATACATATTTATCAAAACTTGTGCAGATCAACATTTGACCAGTTACCCATATCGACCAATCAGATCACTTCTTTCATTTTTTACAGGCCCTTTTAAAAATGAAAGTAGCCACCTGATTGGTTGCTATGGGCAACTGGTCAACTACTCTGCACAGGTTTGGATAAATCTACCCTCCATAGTTTTTTTTTATTATAGTAAAATAATAATAGTAAAATAAAATAAAACCTATATAAATTGGGTATCGTTTTAATCGTGCGGACCTACAGAGTGAAGGTCACCTGTCATTTTAACCGTTAAGTGCTCTGCGCAGAAACGAAAGCCCCTATAATTTGCAAAATGGAGGTTTTATTTTTTTCGCACAAGAAAAAAATTTATATATCTTTTATTTTGCTGTAAATTATGTGGTAAAATGAGTGATGTCATTACAAAGTACAGTTGATGGCGCAAAAAGAAAAAAAAAAAAAAAACCTCCTATGCGTCTGTAGGTGGTAAATTGAAAGCGTTATGGGAAGGAAGGGGGGGAAAAAAAAACGAAAATGAAAGTGCAAAATTGAAAAATAGCCCCGTCCTTAAGGGGTTAATAAAAATTGATTATGGAAAAATTGGGGCTTTTGAATCTCAAGGCACCACTAGAGGAGTTTTTCCCAAACAGTGAGTCTCCAGCTGTTGCAAAACTACAACTCCCAGCATGCCCAGACAGCCAACGGCTGTCTGGGCATGCTGGGAGTTGTTGTTTTGCAACAGCTGGAGGCACACTGTTTGGAAAACACTGCACTCCAATTATATTTCCTCTACTATCAGCATTGGCGGCGAATGAAAATCCAGTCGGATTTAATCCCCAGGAAGTGTCGCGGCTGTCGCATGCTCCAAGAATTTTCGCTGCTCGCTTCGCGAGACAAACACAGTCGCCGGCAGATCCGCTAATTGGAGAAAAAATTCACTTCTGAGCTGAAGGAACGTCAGTGTTTCAAAGAGAATTAATCCTCCTTTAGTTTTTAATATTAAATTGCGCAAAGGGCAGGGCTCTCAATCCCTCTTGACAAGCACTCGCCCGCGGCGGCAGTGCCACTTACTACTTATTGTAATCTCTCCTGGCTGTCTTATGATCCCAGGTTCTGCAATAGGCATTCAAACATTTTCCTGTAGCAGTGGTCTCCATCCGGTGGTCCTCCAGCTGTTGCAAAACTACAACTCCCAGCATGCCCGGACAGCCGTTGGCTGTCCAGGCATGCTGAAAGTTTTAGTTTGGCAACAGCTGGAGGTCTACAGGATGGAGACCACTGCTTTAGGGTAGAGATGAGCGAACTTACAGTAAATTCAATTCGTCACGAACTTCTCGGCTCGGCAGTTGATGACTTATCCTGCATAAATAAGCTCAGCTTTCAGGTGCTCCAATGGGCTGGAAAAAGTGGATACAGTCCTAGGAGACTCTTTCCTAGGACTGTATCCACCTTTTCCAGCCCACCGGAGCACCGGAAAGCTGAACTAATTTATGCAGGATCAGTCATCAACTGCCGAGCCGAGAAGTTTGTGACGAATCGAATTTACTGTAAGTTTGCTCATCTCTACTATAGGGGTAGAAGCTCATCCAATTTAGGTATCTCTTATAAGTGTTAAAGGGGTACTCTGAAGGGAAAAAAAATATTTTCAGATCAACTAGAAAGTTGCCAGAAAGTTATACAGATTTGTAAATTACTTCTATTTAAAAATGTCAATCCTTCCAGTACTTATCAGCTGCTGTATGCTCCAGAGGAAGTTGTGTAGTTCTTTCCAGTCTGACCACAGTGCTCTCTGCTGACACCTCTGTCCATGTCAGGAACTGTTCATAGCAGGAGAGGTTTGCAATGGGGATTGGCTCCTACTCTGGACAGTTCCTGACATGGACAGAGGTGTCAGCAGAGAGCACTGTAGTCAAACTGGAAAGAACTGCACAACACAGGCAGCAGCTGATAAGTACTGGAAGGATTACGATTTTTATATAAAAGTAATTTACAAATCTGTATAACTTTCTGGAGCCAAGTGATTTGAAAACATTTTTTGCCCTCCGGAGTACCCCTTTAAGAATTTTTCAAGTGATAATCATGGGGTTAAATGCATTGAGAGGTATTTTCTATGATTTTTTTTGCATGGTCAGTAAAGAAAGCCTCCTTTCCTCCATTATTCGGGTACTATGAACTATATGAGGTGGCATAGTATGGCTTGGACCAGAAGCGTCATTTTAGGGGTTGCAAAGGTAGCAGTTGGATAAATAGGTGTCTGGCAGCGGCTTTCTATCCTTCCACTGCTGAAACCACACGCACTATTGACTGAGCTGAGCATGCATGTGTATGAGGGAATGGGGACAAATAGTGACAGCCGGACAAGCACTTGCCAAGCAAGCTGCCAAAGAGGAATTGAATTTGTGATTAAAGGGG
Source organism: Hyla sarda (assembly GCF_029499605.1). Lineage (NCBI taxonomy): Eukaryota > Metazoa > Chordata > Amphibia > Anura > Hylidae > Hyla > Hyla sarda. The sequence continues at coordinate 20,554,601 of NC_079190.1, read as the reverse complement.
TTATCCAGGAAAAAAACTTATTTTTTTATCAATCAACTGGCTCCAGAAAGTTAAACAGATTTGTAAATTACTTCTATAAAAAAAATCTTAATCCTTTCAGTACTTATGAGCTGCTGAAGTTGAGTTGTTCTTTTCTGTCTAAGTGCTCTCTGATGACACCTGTCTCAGGAACTGTCCAGAGTAGAAGCAAATCCCCAGAGCAAACCTCTTCTACTCCGTGCAGTTCCCAAGACAGGCAGAGATGTCAGCAGAGAGCACTGTTGTCAGACAGAAAACAACAACTCAACTTCAGAAGCTGATAATTATTGAAAGGATTAAGATTTTTTAATAGAAGTAATTTACAAATCTGTTTAACTTTCTGGAGCCAGTTCATATAAAAAAAAAAAAAAAACATTTCTGGAACACCCCTTTAACATAAAGTGCCTAAAAGAGGTTCTGCAGCAGCCGTGTTGTGAGGAATAACGTACTCTTTACTATAAGTAATTAAGAATATTTGGGGTCACCTCTGAGAACTTATAATATTTTTATAATTTACAGTATTTTGCTCCTACGGTGGGATAGGAAAACGGAATTGATGACGCTAATATGAACACGGCCCAATACTGTAGATTGATGGTTCTATTCCCTGCAGGCTTCTGTGGTTGAGACATCAGTGTTTCCCAACCAGGAAGCCTCCAGCTGTTGCAAAACTACAACTCCCAGCATGCCCGGACAGCCGTTGGCTGTCCGGGCATGCTGGGAGTTGTAGTTTCGCAACAGCTGGAGACACCCTGATTTTGAAACACTGTGGCACATTACAGGTATCCCTTTGTTCCCTGTGACTTTGAACAGCGGTCCTCTGAGACGCTCTAATTACACCCATAGTCGTTGACTAGTCATATACGTCCTCATTCATTGTCTACTCACATGGTTAATCCTGCTTTTCACACAGAGAAGACTCCAGCAGCGATGTTGTGGGAATATAGGGAAGCGCTGTGTGCCCGGACTCCTGCAAGATCAGCACAACTCGTCTTCTGAAATACTCTGTGCTGCTGGGGACCCTGATTCCTCCAGGAGGCAGTAACTATGATTATCCACTCCCCCCTGCCCCCCCCCCCCCCCGCCCCACCGTCATCGCACCCCAAAATTAATACTGACCCCAGACTGAATTTGCTAAGTAAACACGGACCCCCTAAATTAATCCGGACACCAGACTTCCTATGTGGTGAGGGTGCGATGGAAGGGCAGATGTTATTACCCTAGGGGCAGATGGCATTAAAAGGGTTATCCAGGAAAAAACTTCTTTTTATATATCAACTGGCTCCAGAAAGTTAAACAGATTTGTAAATTACTTCTATTAAAAAAATCTTAATCCTTTCAGTACTTATGAGCTTCTGAAGTTAAGGTTGTTCTTTTCTGTCTAAGTGCTCTCTGATGACACCTGTCTCGGGAACTGCTCAGTTTAGAAGAGGTTTGCTATGGGGGATTTGCTTCTAAACTGGGTGGTTCCCGAGACACGTGTCATCAGAGAGCACTTAGACAGAAAAGAACAACCTTAACTTCAGAAGCTCATAAGTACTGAAAGGATTAAGATTTTTTAATAGAAGTAATTTACAAATCTGTTTAACTTTCTGGAGCCAGTTGATATATATATATAAAAAAAAGTTTTTTCCTGGATAACCCCTTTAAGGTTGTTCTTTTCTGTCTAAGTGCTCTCTGATGACACGTGTCTCGGGAACTGCCCAGTTTAGAAGAGGTTTGCTATTGGGATTTGCTTCTAAACTGGACAGTTCCCGAGACACGAGTCATCAGAGAGCACTTAGACAGAAAAGAACAACCTTAACTTCAGAAGCTCACAAGTACTGAAAGGATTAAGATTTTTTAATAGAAGTAATTTACAAATCTGTTTAACTTTCTGGAGCCAGTTGATATATAAAAAAAAGTTTTTTCCTGGAATACCCCTTTAACCCCTTGTGTTCGTGAAGCCAGGGCATGGTTATCCTCTACACCACCCGGGGTATGGCCGCTGTTTCCAGGGCCAGGCGCGGGGCAATTAATCACTCCGATGGAAGGTTACGGAACAACGACAGCTTTACTGAGGCAGACAGATGGAATAGTCTTTACAGCTCAGTTAGGCCTAAGGAGATGACCAGTGACTTTAGGAGACTTGCAGGCTCGTTGGTACTTGTAGTGGACTTGGACTGAATGAAGCAGACCCACGCTGACTTTAGCAGACTGACTAGACTTCTCCCCTGTAGTTGCTTAGCAGGTTTTGACTTTCACCTGTAGGGGTACACGGTTGGTGGAAGCGTGGCTGCGTGGTTAGGCCTAGGTCTCCCTCAGGAAACCAGACACTCTAAGGTTTTGACTCTACTTCTCCTCAGCAACAACTAGACTGAACTGGCTAGCTCCTCCCATGGTTTATAAGGGAGCAATTTGGAGGGGTCCTATAGGTCAGCCACAAGTCACCTGGTCACTGACACCTTCCCTGGTTACATGACTTGGTAACAACACTTAAATGTACATTAACATCAAAAAGACATTTAGGGTTTGTGGAATGGAGGTGGACTCAGGGGGCTCTGAAAGACAGTCCACCACACAGGACAGAAAAGGGTACAGGAGGCAACTCCTGTACTGGGCCACCACACCTATATTACTACAGGATTTAATCCATCCCTAGACTAATACAGACCCCGGACCAAACCCTTTTGATGAAGGTAAACTCCCTATACAGTATTACTACAGGACAAAGAGTATTCCTAAACAGAACTGTGGTGTCCCGGTACCGGATTGCATCCGTTACCTTGTGGTGAAGTCCCCAAAGTCAGAGTCCCTAGGTACCGGTGGGGTCCTCATCAATAGTTAGCCCCTTGTCACCCCTTTAATAGTTAAAATTATTCAAATTGAATGTGTAAATATGTTAATAAAGTGTACTTACCTTGTTGTAGTGTCGCAGGACCTGCGGGTCACGTGATGCGTTCCAAAAACTCTATGGTTTTCTGGTTCAAGGACCTTTGGAGGAAGTCAGGTGATCGCCCACCATGCAGTGTAACGGTGAGTGACAGCTGACACGGATCAATCCAAAACGGCCCTGCCCCTGCCCATATAAGGGAACGGCGGCCATTCATCTCTCTCTTTCCTCGTGGGCTGCTGATGGCGGAGGATCTGTGCAGCTGTCATCAGCAGTGACCAGGCCCAAGCCATGCGGCAACGGCCATCATTACAAAACTGTGAGTTATTTCATTCCCTGTTATCTCCGCAAGATCACCGGACCTAAATAGACCCCTAAATCCGGACGGATCTCTGCATAACTCCTAATTCTATTAACCCTTGGATGAGTCAACGGTCCGCAGCATCTGTCAATCACTGCCGTGCTGTATAGAGACTGTGTTACTAAGACTGTTGCTGTTAATTGGATGTACCGCAAGTACCTCAGTAAAGTTTATGCAAGGTCAAGTTCATTCCTATTGTGGACCTTCATTCATTTAAGCACGCACCTATCGTTTCTGGGAAGGGTGGTGATAGGCCGAAGATTTACCTCAGCGTATTAACCCTCACCCTGGCGTCACGAGTGACAGGGGTCAAATTAACCCCTCATATACCGAAGCAACACCCCAACTACACTACACTCCAAGGCAGTTACCACAGAACCTAGACCAGATACCCTAAAAAAATACAAACCCCAAGCCTGACAACCCAAATTTATACATACTCTAGACTAGGACCCCTAAATTCATTTTCAGCCTAGAATAGATCCTCTAAAACTAATACAGACCCCCAGACTTGAACCCCTAAACGAATACAAACCCACACTAGACCCTTTAAACTAGAACAGACCCCAGACCAGACCTTCAAAACGAATGCAGACCCCAGACTTAAACCTCGAAACAAATACAAACCCAGACCACACCCTTTAAACTAAAACAGACCCCAGACCATGCACTCTAAGCTAATACAGACCCTAGACCCTCTATAAGCAAATGAACTGAGCAGAGACTAAAGCTGGGGAAGGAGGAGCTTTGAGGACATGTGCCTGTAGCCATCTTGGATTTTTCACTTCCAACAGTGCAAGCAGAGAGAGAGGACACAGAGTGACAGCCTGTGATGGAGCCTGGTATTAAGAGTGCTGTAGCAGCTGAGAGGAATCTGCTAGCGGGTCGAACAAGATCCAGTGATGATAGAAGGAAAACCTCTGAACAGTGAAGAGAACTTGAAGCTGGACTGACCTGAGTTATAACCTGTGTAGGGGTAAGTCTAAAATCCTTCTTCCCTGTTCCACAACAGAGCACCGTGAACTCACATAGTGATAGACCTTAAAATCCTTAAAGGGGTACTACTGTCGAAAACATTTTTTTTTTAAATCAACTGGTGCCAGAAAGTTAAACAGATTTGTAAATCCCTTCTATTAAAAAATCTTAATCCTTCCAGTACTTTTTAGGGGATGTATACTAAAGAGAAATCCAAAAAAAGAAATGCATTTCCTGTGATGTCCTGACCACAGTGCTCTCTGCTGACCTCTGCTGTCCATTTTAGGAACTGGAGAAAATCCCCATAGCAAACATATGCTTTTCTGGACAGTTCCTAAAATGGAGAGCAGAGGTCAGCAGAGAGCACTGTGGTCAGGACATGACAGGAAATGCATTTCTTTTTTTGGATTTCTCTTTAGTATACGGCCCCTAAAAAGTACTGGAAGGATTAAGATTTTTTAATAGAAGTGATTTACAAATCTGGCACCAGTTGATTAAAAAAAAAAAAAAAAAAGACGTCGTCTCTATCATACCGTACACCTGGAAGCTCCAATAGGAGTATTAGAAGCCCTTATACCCCACCTCGCGTTAAAAGCATGGATACAAAAGGGAATAAACAAAATAGGAGATGTATGGGATGGACAGAACTGTGTATCCTTTGACGATTTGCACCACTCATTCGATATTTCTCACAAGGATTTCTATAAATTTCTCCAAGTCAGACTCGCCATGGAGACTGTACGGGTACCTCTCTCCACTGCTAACTCAGAATTACATAACTGGTTTTCTCAAGAGGGTTACCATAGAGGAGGCATATCTTGGTGTTATAATTTCTTAGTCAATAAAGATGGTGTAATAGAGGATATGAACAAAATTAAATGGGAACAAGATTTAACCCCTTAAGGACGCAGGACGTAAATGTACGTCCTGGTGCGGTGGTACTTAACGCACCAGGACGTACATTTACGTCCTAAGCATAACCGCGGGGCATCGGAGCGATGCCCGTGTCATGCGCGGCTGATCCCGGCTGCTGATCGCAGCCAGGGACCCGCCGGCAATGGCCGACGCCCGCGATCTCGCGGGCGTCCGCCATTAACCCCTCAGGTGCCGGGATCAATACAGATCCCGGCATCTGCGGCAGTACGCGATTTGAATGATCGGATCGCCCGCAGCGCTGCTGCGGGGATCCGATCATTCATAACGCCGCACGGAGGTCCCCTCTCCTTCCTCCTTCCGGCTCCCGGGGTCTTCTGCTCTGGTCTGTGATCGAGCAGACCAGAGCAGGAGATGACCGATAATACTGATCTGTTCTATGTCCTATACATAGAACAGATCAGTATTAGCAATCATGGTATTGCTATGAATAGTCCCCTATGGGGACTATTCAAGTGTAAAAAAAAATGTAAAAGTAAAAGTAAAAAAAATGTGAAAAATCCCCTCCCCCAATAAAAAAGTAAAACGTCAGTTTTTTCCTATTTTACCCCCAAAAAGCGTAAAAAATTTTTTTTATAGGCATATTTGGTATCGCCGCATGCGTAAATGTCCAAACTATTAAAATAAAATGTTAATGATCCCTTACGGTTAACGGCGTGAACGAAAAAAAAAAAGTCCAAAATTCCTACTTTTTTAATACATTTTATTAAAAAAAAATTATTAAAAATGTATTAAAAGTTTTTTATATGCAAATGTGGTATCAAAAAAAAGTAAAGATCATGGCGCAAAAAATGAGCCCCCATACCGCCGCTTATACGGAAAAATAAAAAAGTTATAGGTCATCAAAATAAAGGGATTATAAACGTACTAATTTGGTTAAAAAGATTGTGATTTTTTTTAAGCGCAACAATAACATAAAAGTATATAATAATGGGTATCATTTTAATCGTATTGATCCTCAGAATAAAGAACACACGTCATTTTTACCATAAATTGTACGGCGTGAAAACGAAACCTTCCAAAATTAGCAAAATTGCGTTTTTCGTTTTAATTTCCCCACAAAAATAGTGTTTTTTGGTTGCGCCATACATTTTATGATATAATGAGTTATGTCATTACAAAAGACAACTGGTCGCACAAAAAACAAGCCCTCATACTAGTCTGTGGATGAAAATATAAAAGAGTTATGATTTTTAGAAGGCGAGGAGGAAAAAATGAAAACGTAAAAATTAAATTGTCTGAGTCCTTAAGGCCAAAATGGGCTGAGTCCTTAAGGGGTTAAATATGTCATTTTCGGATGACCAGTGGAGTAGAGCCCACTCAGTTCTACCCAAGCTTTCTAGGGTCATGGCCCATTTGGAGACGTCCAAAAAACTGTTATATAGATGGTATCTAGTCCCTGACAGACTGGCCAGATTTACTTCTTCTTCGGAGAAGTGTTGGAGGTGCAAGGAGAGAGGTACCTTCTATCACGTATGGTGGCAATGTCCCAAAATAAGTGTGATGTGGAAGCGTATAGGTAGATTAATGTCTAACATTTGCGGCTTCCCTGTCATACTGAATCCAGCTCTAGCTCTACTTAATGTGGATATAGACCAATATTCTTCTTTCCATTAATCTATAATTATTCATGTACTAATTGTCACTAGATTTCTCATAGTTAAGTATTGGACTTCACCCCATATTCCATCCATTAAAGAGATCGTTTCTAGAGTTAATCTTAATGGTTGGCACGAATATAAGGTGGCTGAATTTCTTACTAGATGGGATGTTTGGTTACAGGGCCCACATAATACGATACAGATATAACGGATAATTGAGATATTCTGTGAGATCCTGGTATACTTGGGCTTGTACTTATACAGAAAACTAAGACCCGAAAAAAAAAAGACAAATGTATTTTACGGATATTTTACTTATTTGATGGATAGAACTTGCGCAGTGTATTAGTTATCTTATGTTGTTATTTATTTACACTTTCAGAGAGGTGTCTCACCTCCTTCTATGTTCTAAGTATATGGTGTTTTACTTTTTGTATATGAAAATCTTTTCAATAAAAAGTATTGTTATAAAAAAATAAATAAATAAAAAGTTTTCCACGGTAGTAACCCTTTAAGAGTTTCAGCTACTGTGGAGCAGGACTTTGTATTTGCCCCATTTATTCAATGTGCACAAACTGAAGGTACCCAACAGTCACTAGAGTGAAGATTAGGGTGGCCAGCAGGTGTGATTGTCGGTGGGTAAGACCTATTTACACATTGATTTTGTTCTATACTATACTGTGTGTTTTGTTATGCATGATTGTTTTTCTTTATACCATACAAGGTTATTTTGTCCCAACAGGACCCCCAAATCCATACCATGGATGTTCCATTGGGTGAAGGCACTGCCACAGATATGTACCCCAGCTCCCAGGTAGTAATGGGAAGGAATGGCCTGCCGGGGGCAGAGAGGTAACAAGGGTAAGGGACCACAAGGATAGAGGTAGACACCCCCAATACCCTGTTACACTATAAACATTGACCGTATCACTGGACATTATTTATTCCTATGGGAAGAAGGGCTGAATACTGGTCCATTTTCTCTGCACTGACTACATCCCCAGACTACAGGTTCCTATTAGAGATGAGCGAACTTACAGTCAATTCGATTCGTCACGAACTTCTCGGCTCGGCAGTTGATGACTTTTCCTGCATAAATTAGTTCAGCTTTCCGGTGCTCCCGTGGGCTGGAAAAGGATGATACAGTCCTAGGAGACTCTTTCCTAGGACTGTATCCACCTTTTCCAGCCCACCGGAGCACCGGAAAGCTGAACTAATTTATGCAGGATAAGTCATCAACTGCCGAGCTGAGAAGTTTGTGACGAATCGAATTTACTGTAAGTTCGCTCATCTCTAGTTCCTATGTAAAGCATATGTAACAGAAATAAAGAATACACATCAGCATCCTGGTTATAACTAGTAAAAAGTCTCTTTTATACAGTCAACATGGACTTACAGCACACTGCCAATAGGTGGCGCTAGAAAGACACGTTTCTTCTTTTTGGAGAAGAGCGATTATACATTCTATGAAGAAGAAGAAAAAAAACCTCTTAAAACAAATCCTTGTAATCTGAGGTCCCTAAATGCAGAACATGGAGGAGAAATTTCCCAGATATTAAATCTCATATAAGAAGCCGCGGTTCAGATAAAACAAATGGTTCGGTTCATGTGACCGCGGGCGTTTTATCAGGATCCCCATTAGTTTCCTTGATGTCGGGATCCGGGCGTCTTCAGACATTTCACAGATGAATATCAGCGCCTTCTATTAGAATAACATCATTGATAAGAAGTTTCCGTCAGGCGCCGAATTCTGTCTATCTGACATAATGCGAGCGTCAGGCGCGCCAGATCAAACGTCTTCCCGATTTACACGCCGTTTAGTCGTATCGGCGCTAATTTCTTTGACTTTGACCTTAAAACGGTTTTCCTGCCCATAAAAAAAAAAAACGTATCCCCCCTCTCCACAGGATAAGCGGCTGATCACTGGGATCGTCTGATCTCTGAGACCCCTAAGATCTCCAGATCAGGGGGCCCCATCTTGCCCTACTCAATTCATTGTCTAGAGCAGTGGTCTCCAACCTGCGGACCTCCAGATGTTGCAAAACTACAACTCCCAGCATGCCCGGACAGCCGTTGGCTGTCCGGGCATGCTGGGAGTTGTAGTAACATCTGGAGGCCCGCAGGTTGGAGACCACTGGTCTAGAGCAGTGTTTCCCAACCAGGGGGCCTCCAGCTGTTGCAAAACCACAACTTCCAGCATGCCAGGACATCCTTTGGCAGTCTGAGCATGCAGGAAGTTGTAGTTTTACAACAGCTGGAGGCACACAGGTTTGGAACACTGGTCTATATAGTGTAATACTACTACAGTGCCCACATGATAGTCACAAATACTACGACTTTCTACACCCATACCCCCCCCCCCCCCCCCCAGCTTTCCCATTAACCCCCTAAAAGGCTGATCCATCTGGTTATACATTGGAGCTGTCATGGCATATTTTTTTTCTTTACACTTTTTAAATGTATTTATTATTATTTATCTTAATTTATCTTTTATTTTATTCTTCGATACCATAAAGCCATTTAATTATAATAATTTTTTTTTAATAACATTTAATTCTTAACTATTATTATTATTAATATTTATTGTAAAGGGGTCCTTCAATCCCATAAAGGCATTACACTTTTCATTACATATTTTTTAATCTTAAAGGACATGTTCTTTAATCCTGTCCTTTGCTTCTCCGCACCGTATTCTGCATCAGGAAACACTTCATTATTTATTATTATTTTTCTTAATTCAAGCGGCACATTCTTCAATCCCATAAAGCCATTTTATTATTATTATTATTAATAATATTTTATTTATAACATTCAATTATTATTATTATTATTATTGTTAAGCACCCATTCTTCAATCCCATAAAGGCATTTAATTTTTTTCTTAATAAAATTACATTTATATTATATATATATATATTTATAGACTAGCTGAGTACCCAGCGTTGCCCGGTTTTTCCTTCCTCATCCTTGTTGGGGAGGAAAATCAACAAAGGAGGAAGCTTTTGACTTCATATCCCGTCCTCATATATTGTTGTTATATCCCAACCCCATATCCCGTCCTGATATCCTGTCCTCATATCTCAGTCTCTTATCCCGACCTCCTATCCCAACCTTCTATCCCGACCTCCTATCCTGTCCTCATATCCCGTCCTGATATCCTGTCCTCATATCTCAGTCTCCTATCCCGTCCTCCTATCTCGTCCTCCTATCCCAACCTCCTATCAAGTCCTCATATCCCGTCCTGATATCCTGTCCTCATATCTCGACCTCCTATCCCGACCTCCTATCCCGACCTCCTATCTCGTCCTCCTATCCCGTCCTCCTATCCCGTCCTCCTATCCCGTCCTCCTATCCCGTCCTCCTATCCCGACCTCCTATCCCGTCCTCCTATCTCGTCCTCCTATCCCGTCCTCCTATCCCGTCCTCCTATCCCGTCCTCCTATCCCGTCCTCCTATCCCGTCCTCCTATCCCGTCCTCCTATCCCGTCCTCCTATCTCGTCCTCCTATCCCGTCCTCCTATCCTGTCCTCCTATCCCGTCCTCCTATCCCGTCCTCATATCCTGTCCTTATATCCCGTCCTTATGTTCCATCCTCCTATACTGTCCTCAGGTGGGACTGATTTGTGATGAAGATATTGTAAGCTGAAAATAGAAGGGGGCGTGGCTTTGTGGGACTGGGCGTGATTTGCAAGCCAGACCGATGCACAAAAAGGGTAGAGAATAAAAGGTGTGGGGCTTAAACAGTGGACATGTCTTTGTGAGATGGGGTGTGGCTTGCAAGCCGGACTGACACATTCACCAGGAGATGCAGAGCGGAGCTTGTGGAGTAAGGTACTGGAAGTCCCATATACTTGCATGAGACTTGAAACAAAAACCCATCTTTTATATAAAGGTGTAGGTAAGGGTTAATTTAACTATCATATCTTTTTATTTGACATATAAGTAACATGTGACTTAGTATTATCGAAATATCTCAAGCCGTACGGAAGTTATGTGGGAACATACATTTCCCATTGATTTGCATGGGACTTTAAACAGAAACCCCGACCCTCACAAGTTAAGGGTTACATTAACTATCCTATATTTTAAGTGGACATATAAGTAACATGTTACCAAGTATTATGGAAATATCTCCAGCCGTTTGGAAGTTATGCAGTAACATATATTTCCCATAGACTTATATGGGACTTTAAACAAAAACCCCGACCCTGGCAAATGGGGGTGAGTATGTGTGTGTGTGTGTACACACACACACATACACACAAACACACATACACACACACACATACATACACACGCACATACATACATACATACACACACATACATATATACACACGCACATACATACATACATACACATACATATATAAACACGCACATACATACACACATACACACACATGCATATATACACACGCACATACATACATACACATACATGCACACATACATACATATATATACACACATACATATATACATACATACACACACATACATACATACACACACATGCATGCACACATACACATGCACATACAGACACACACATACATATATACATACACATACATACATACATACATACACACATACATACACACATACATATATACACATACATATATACATACACATACATACATACATACATACACACATACATACACACATACATATACACACATACATACACACATACACACATACATACACATAC
>NC_079190.1:20533118-20540618 GCF_029499605.1 Hyla sarda | reverse complement strand
GTAGTTTTGCAACAGCTGGAGGTCACCAGTTTGCAGATGATCATTTGAACATGATCCACTGTAAGGCCCCATTCACACTACGGAATACTTGCAGCTGAATTCCGCGAGCGGAGATTCCGCCTGGCGGCCGCCGCTGGGGCTACTTCGGCGCTAGGGCCGCGGGGCACTGAGCCGTCACCATTGACAGCTATGCAGTGCTCGCGGAATCCGCGCAAAGAATGAATATGTTCTTTCTTTGCGCGGAACACTTTCAGTGGTGGAAATGTCCGCCGCTGAAATTCCGCAGTGTGAACGGGTCTCGCGGGGACCCGTTCACACTGATGTTAAAGTTCACACCGCGGAATTCCGCCCGGAAATTCCGCGGCAATTCCGTAGTGTGAACGGGGCGTACCTCCTCCTGATCTATCACCGATATTTCACTAAAAAATAGCATATTACGGCTACAATTGTCTCAGAGGGAGGGGGCGTGTCCCTCTCTTGCCTGCACTGTGATGACTCCTCCTCCCTCCCTCACTCTGCTGACTCACTGCTCTCAAGAGGGAGCCTGGCAGCCCTGCTCTGTAACCCTTTCCTCTCTGGTTTCATGCTGCACACACACACACACACACACAATGATTATTGGAGATTGCCTGAACTCTACCACCAAAGACAATATGGTGAGTGTATAGCATACATGTTCCTATGTCATTCATGTGTATCATCCTTAGGCAGTCCTGTAACACTTGTAGTTTTGGAATAGTTGGAGGTACAGTGTTTGATAACTCTTTTTTTTACAGCAGTGTTGCCTTCAGCTGTGTGCCTACTAGCTATTGCAAAACTACAACTCCCAGCATGCCCAGACTTCCTTTGACTTTCCAGGCATGCTTGGAGTTGTAATCTTGCAACAGCTGGAGGCACATGTTTGGTAAAACTCTGTGTTATATTAGTGTTGCTGCAGGCTGTGTTCTTCCTGCAGCCTTGTCAATCAGCCATTTCGTGTCCATGACGCTTGGACACCCTCATGCTGCTGTGAGACTCATCAGTGTCCCAGGAGGTATGGGGACCCCTAGTGGTGGTATATTTGGAGGCAGCTTTCTTTATTAAAATGTGATTTTTTTTAAGTAGTATATTAGAAAACTATTGTTTTACCAAGATGTACAACATATAAAAAGTTTTAATATCTGACAGTGCTCATTTAAGGACCTCTATCGATCTTACCAATGATGGGAGTCATGGTCCCTTAGGCACTTTTTAGTCTTACAGCTCTATAGTCTGCAGCAGCACATTTAGGGGGTCCGATCAGTCACTGATAGTATTTCGTATCAACCCATACGCCCTTAGAATTGTTCCATAAAGGCATAGTGGATGATCATTCAATGGCGGCTATGTAAGACTATATTTTCCATTAAAGGGGTTATCCCAAGATTAAACATCATCCCCTGTCCACAGGATAGGGCATAGCTAACTAATCGGTGGCGGTCTGTCCATCCCTACTGATGGAAAGAATGGAGGCTCGGGCAGCGTGCATGCTTCATTCATTCTCTATAGGGCCACCAAACATTTGGAAATGTTTTTCAGGTACCATAGAGAATGAATGGGGCACCCGTCGCGCATGCGCAGTGCGTACCATCGATTCCGGAGACAATTTTGTCCGGTTCTCATTATCAGTGGGCATCAAAGCAGTCGGACCCCCGCCGATCAGCTTGTTTTCCCCTATCCCAGCCAAAGTCTGTCTGGGCATGCTGGGAGTTGTAGTTTTAAAACAGCCGGAGGCACACTGGTTTGGAAACACTGCCCCCTGTGTATAGGGGAAGGGATAACCTCATTAAAGGGGTACTCCGGTGGAAACCTTTTTTTTTTTTTTTTTAAATCAACTGGTGCCAGAAAGTTAAACAGATTTGTAAATCACTTCTATAAAAAAAAAAATCTTAATCCTTCCAGTACTTATTAGTTGCTGAATACTACAGAGGAAATTCTTTTCTTTTTGGAACACAGAGCTCTCTGCTAACATCATGACCACAGTGCTCTCTGCTGACATCTCTGTCCATTTTAGGAACTGTCCAGAGCAGCATATGTTTTCTATGGGGATTTTCTCCTACTCTGGACAGTTCTTATAATGGACAGAGATGTCAGCAGAGAGCACTGTGCTCGTGATGTCAGCAGAGAGCTCTGTGTTCCATAAAGAAAATAATTTCCTCTGTAGTATTCAGCAGCTAATAAGTACTGGAAGGATTAAGATTTTTTTTAACAGAAGTAATTTACAAATCAGTTTAACTTTCTGGCACCAGTTGATTGAAAAAAAAAAAAAAATTCCCCCGGAGTACCCCTTTAAAGCGCACATTCAGCTCTACTACATTGCATGCTGTGTGTTCTTATACAAATGTAGATAAACAAACACCGAATCGCCCTTCCCCCCTTTTCCCCAGCGCAGATCTGAATTTTATTTTTAACTGAGTTAGCATTACATTGTTTGAATGCTTGGGTGCCGAAAAAACCATTTATACTTATAAACAGACCGTATAATAGTCTCCACGCGTTAAAGGGGTATTCCAGGAAAAAACTTTTTTTTATCTATATCAACTGGCTCCAGAAAGTTACACAGATTTGTAAATTACTTCTATTAAAAAATCTTAATCCTTTCAGTACTTATGAGCTGCTGAAGTTAAGGTTGTTCTTTTCTGTCTAAGTCCTCTCTGATGACACCTGTCTCGGGAACCGCCCAGTTTAGAAGAGGTTTGCTATGGGGATTTGCTTCTAAACTGGACGGTTCCCGAGACAGGTGTCATCAGAGAGCACTTAGATAGAAAAGAACAACCTTAACTTCAGAAGCTCATAAGTACTGAAAGGATTAAGATTTTTTAATAGAAGTAATTTACAAATCTGTTTAACTTTCTGGAGCCAGTTGATATCTATATATAAAAAAAAGTTTTTTCCTGGAATACCCCTTTAAGTATTACAGCATAACTAGATGTAGCTGAGTGGAATTTGTTGCATAACTCTGCTTGTTTTCTGCACTGCGATAACAATGTGTCATATTACACAGTCCTGTAAAACCACAGATAACACACGGTCATGCTGGGAGTCGTAGTTTTGCAACAGCTGGAGGCACACTGTTTGGGAAACACTGCTGTCGCCTGACAAACTCGTCTCTGCTGCGTTTGACATGTTCAAAACTGCTGCTACGTGTTGTTTTTGTCTTTGTAGTAAAATAGGTTGCCAGATTACCCCCCTAAGGTAGTGTTTTTTCAAACAGTGTGTCTCCAGCTGTTACAAAACTACAACTCCCAGTATGCCCGGTCAGCCAACGGCATGCTGGGAGTTGTAGTTTTGAAAAAGCTGACCGCACACTGTTTGAAAAACACTGTTCTAAGGAGAAGAAGATCCAGCGCTAATATAGTTTTGTTGCAAAACTACAACTCCCAGCATGCCCAGACAGCTTTCGGCTGTCCGGGCATGCTGGGAGTTGTAGTTTTGCAAACAACTCGCCACGCACTGTTTGAAAACACTGCCCTAAGGAGCAGAAGATACAGAGCTAATATATAATCAGATAATGTAGAATTGTTCTTTTGCAAAACTACAACTCCCAGCATGCCCGGAAAGCCGAAAGCTGTCTGGGCATGCTGGGAGTTGTAGGTCTGAAAAAGCTGACCGCACATTTGTTTGCAAAACACTGCCCTAAGGAGAAGAAGATCCAGCGTTAATATAGTTTTGTTGCAAAACTACAACTCCCAGCATGCCCAGACAGCCGAAGGCTGTCTGGGCATGCTGGGAGTTGTAGTTTTGCAAACATCTGGCCATGCAATGTTTGGAAAACACTGCCCTAAGGAGGAGAAAATACAGCGCTAATATATATTTGGATAACGTAGAATTGTTCTGTTGCAAAACTACAACTCCCAGCATGCCCGGAAAGCCAACGTCATGCTGGGAGTTGTAGTTTTGAAAAAGCTGACCGCACACTGTTTGGAAAACACTGTTCTAAGGAGAAGAAGATCCAGCGTTAATATAGTTTTGTTGCAAGACTACAACTCCCAGCATGCCCAGACAGCCTTCGGCGGTCCGGGCATGCTGGGAGTTGTAGTTTTGCAAACAACTCGCCACGCACTGTTTGAAAACACTGCCCTAAGGAGGAGAAGATACAGAGCTAATATATAATAGGATAACATAGAATTGTTCTGTTGCAAAACTACAACTCCCAGCATGCCCGGAAAGCTGAAAGCTTTCTGGGCATGCTGGGAGTTGTAGGTCTGAAAAAGCTGACCGCACACTGTTTGCAAAACACTGCCCTAAGGAGAAGAAGATCCAGCGTTAATATAGTTTTGTTGCAAAACTACAACTCCCAGAATGCCCAGACAGCCTTTGGCTGTCTGGGCATGCTGGGAGTTGTAGTTTTGCAAACATCTGGCCATGCACTGTTTGGAAAACACTGCCCTAAGGAGGAGAAAATACAGCGCTAATATATATTTGGATAACGTAGAATTGTTCTGTTGCAAAACTACAACTCCCAGCATGCCCGGAAAGCCAACGTCATGCTGGGAGTTGTAGTTTTGAAAAAGCTGACCGCACACTGTTTGGAAAACACTGTTCTAAGGAGAAGAAGATCCAGCGTTAATATAGTTTTGTTGCAAGACTACAACTCCCAGCATGCCCAGACAGCCTTCGGCGGTCCGGGCATGCTGGGAGTTGTAGTTTTGCAAACAACTCGCCACGCACTGTTTGAAAACACTGCCCTAAGGAGGAGAAGATACAGAGCTAATATATAATAGGATAACATAGAATTGTTCTGTTGCAAAACTACAACTCCCAGCATGCCCGGAAAGCTGAAAGCTTTCTGGGCATGCTGGGAGTTGTAGGTCTGAAAAAGCTGACCGCACACTGTTTGCAAAACACTGCCCTAAGGAGAAGAAGATCCAGCGTTAATATAGTTTTGTTGCAAAACTACAACTCCCAGAATGCCCAGACAGCCTTTGGCTGTCTGGGCATGCTGGGAGTTGTAGTTTTGCAAACATCTGGCCATGCACTGTTTGGAAAACACTGCCCTAAGGAGGAGAAAATACAGCGCTAATATATATTTGGATAACGTAGAATTGTTCTGTTGCAAAACTACAACTCCCAGCATGCCCGGAAAGCCAACGTCATGCTGGGAGTTGTAGTTTTGAAAAAGCTGAACGCACACTGTTTGGAAAACACTGTTCTAAGGAGAAGAAGATCCAGCGTTAATATAGTTTTGTTGCAAGACTACAACTCCCAGCATGCCCAGACAGCCTTCGGCGGTCCGGGCATGCTGGGAGTTGTAGTTTTGCAAACAACTCGCCACGCACTGTTTGAAAACACTGCCCTAAGGAGGAGAAGATATAGCGCTAATATATAATCGGATAACGTAGAATTGTTCTGTTGCAAAACTACAACTCCCAGCATGCCCGGAAAGCCGTTGGCTGTCCGGGCATGCTGGGAGTTGTAGTTTTGAAAAAGCTGACCGCACACTGTTCGGAAAACACTGCCCTAAGGAGAAGAAGATCCAGGGTTAATATATTTTCGGATAGAATTGTTTGTTTATCCACACTGTAGAGATACTTGCTCTGTCAAATATGTTCGAAAATATTCAGGGCCCGGTTGTGCTGCCCGAGGGCGAAAGCCTACGTGGAGTGAAATCTACGCAGCGCCCGTCTCTTTTAGACGCTGTGAATGGGGGGGGGGGGGTCTCCATCCAGTTGCACTACACAGCCCCATAAGCCAGGGAGCAAACCTCTTAAAGGGGTACTCCGGTTGAAATGTATTTATTTATTTATTTTTTCAAATAATCTGGTGCCAGAAAGTTATACAGATTTGTAAATTACATCTATTTTAAAAATCTTAATCCTTCCAGTACTTATCAGCTGCTGTATGCTCCAGAGGAAGTTGTGTAGTTCTTTCCAGTCTGACCACAGTGCTCTCTGCTGACGCCTCTGTCTGTGTCATGGAACTGTGTGGAGTAGGAGAGGTTTGCTATGGGGATTTGCTCCTGCTCTGTACAGTTCCTGACAAGGACAGAGGTGGCAGCAGAGAGCACTGTGGTCAGACTGGAAAGAACTACACAACTTCCTCTGGAGCCTACAGCGGCTGATAAGTACTGAAAGGGTTTAGATTTTTAAATAGAAGTGATTTACAAATCTGTATAACTTTTTGGCACCAGTCGATTTGAATACATATGTTTTCCACCAGCCATTCATCAGAAGGTCAGGTGCACGGCCTTGCCAAAAAGTAGGGGTGAGTGCCAAACCAATCAGATCCGGAAACAGCGCTCATACACCCCAGAGGGACATTTAAAGGGGTACTCCGGTGAAAACTTTTTTCTTTTAAATCAACTGGTGGCAGAAAGTTAAACATATTTGTAAATTACTTCTATTAAAAAAATCTTAATCCTTCCTGTACTTATTAGCTGCTAAATACTACAGAGGAAATTCTTTTCTTTTTGGAATGCTCTCTGATGACATCACGAGCACAGTTCTCTCTGCTGACGTTATTATAATAATAATAACACTTTATTTATTGTTGTCCTTAGTGGGATTTGAACCCAAGTCCCCAGCACTGAGCCACCATACTGCCCTTAGCATACCACTGCTATGCATGGTTGCTTAAATGGACAGAGATGTCAGCAGAGAGCACCTGTGCTCGTGATGTCATCAGCGTTCCAAAAAGAAAGGAATTTCCTCTGTAGCATTCAGCAGCTAATAAGTACTGGAAGGATTAAAGATTTTTTAATAGAAGTAATTTACAAACATGTTTAACTTTCTGCCACCAGTTGATTTAAAAGAAAAAAGGTTTTCACCGGAGTACCCTTTTAAACCCTGCTCACTATGCAGACTAAGTGATAGAGGTTTTCCACATCACCAGCGTTCCTGATCTTGTTTAGTGTTCCTATATCTGTGTTACCTGAACTGACTATCCTTCTCGTTCTGTCTTTGTACTGCGCCACTATCTAGGCTTGACCCATTGCTTGCTTTATTGACCCTATTTCCGATGTGTGTTTCTCTACTGACTTTGCCCATTTGGTGCTGATCTATTTTTGCCTAACCAGTCTTACTTCTCTGATGCCTCTGCACATATCTCAGAGTAGGGACCGTTGCCCAGTTGTTGCTCGCTGGTCAGGTAGGGAAAATGTTCGGGGGGGGGGGGGGTTGGTAGGCTATAGTCTGCACTTTTTACTACCCCTGCCTTTCTTTTTGCTATTTTGCATAATCCTACCCTTTTCAGGGTCGAATGAACAGGAATATTGGTCAGTGTGTTTCTATGAATGTCCAATACTCCGGACTATTTCATGATATTTCATGATTCCAAATTCTGCAGTGAAATTTGCATGGATTCCATTCTGAAACCATGTCTCTTTATCCCTATATCCATGCTGTTTTGACATCCGCCTTCTGCATGGGACCTAAAGATTTTTATTTTTAGCTGCATAAAATAGTTTTGAGTGAAAAGCGTCACATATTTGGCTGTATTTGGAGTATTTCTGTAGACAGCCCCAAAAAATCTGAAACCAATTAA
>NC_079190.1:20445050-20532918 GCF_029499605.1 Hyla sarda | reverse complement strand
AAGAAAAGTTTAATTAGACTATTTCCTTATGCAAAGTTGCTGTCTGGGCATGCTGGGAGTTGTGGTTCTGCAGCGGTTGGGGGTTCACAGCTTGAAGACCACTGCTATAGAGGGTGCAAATGTGTCTGAGCCCTGGAACTCAAATAATGTGAAATATGAGATGATCAAAATGGAGCCCCTGCACTAATTACTTGGGTTCTGAGGTCTGTAAGGTCCATAGTAAAAACATCAGGTTCTGTCTATAGCAGATACTAAATCATGGCAGCTCAAAGAAACAAGCAGTCATTCTGACATGTCACATGTGATGTCATAGACAGCTGGAGGCCTGACATCCCACTGACAGCCGCCCGAGCCTTCAGTCTGTTCCAGTGCGATTAGTGAGAATAGTGAGATTAGCGTCTTCTTTTTCTACTTGTCTGAAATGGAGCTAAAAGGACTGGGGTTCGTCCCCCTCCTGTTGGCGTTTTGGTGTGCGGCCTGGCTTGCCACCAGCTACATCATGACGGTCGTCCTCGGCCATGCAGCCTCGCCACTGATGAGCATCAGGTAAGATAAACAAGCACATGATTCTTATTTCATGGGTTGGGAGTGAGGAAATATCCATAATAACATTGGTTTCTTTTCCTTCACAGTGACGTGGGAAATGTCTTTCCCGAAAGCATATTATTCAGAATTGGATTCATAGGGACGTCCATTGGCACTTTGGTACTAACCTTTCTTATTTATAAGTATATGGTTATGCATACTGAAGAGTTCAGGGGTCATCAGGTCCTGATCCAGAGGATCCTGCTGGCCATTGTGTGGGCCTCCTGTTTTTCCACAGCTGTTATGCATGTATTGTCCCCCGAAGAATATCCCAGGATACACTTTGTCAGCACGATAATTTCCATTACATGTGAAGCCTTATACTACCTTGGGCAGTCCATCCAGATGTATAAATTACCAGGAGCAAAAAAAGTCATCCACCATAGTAGATGCACCTGCTGTGGCCTGACTTTTGTCTGTGTAGTTTTCTATTTTGGATATGAAACATTAAAGGAATTATTCCATAATGATGAAGACTGGGACGAGATCCGTGAAATCCCCATCATAATCATCGAGTGGGTGATGCTTCTACTGATCCTGATAAACATCGTGACCTATTATTCCACCATGCAGAGGTTATTGTTGACCGTCTCCAGAAACAGCTGCACACTCTCTCTTAGAGTAAAAATTGATGACTTCGGGGTGTAGACCACCACGGGGGCCATCAAGTGGACTTCTGGGAGAGATACTGCACAGGACACGGAAAACATCTAAAGAAGAATAACTGGGGGACTACATATGGTGCCAGTAATCATGACACAATAATATGAGCTGGTGATATTACCTATACAAAAAAAAAATAAAAAAAAAATTATAAAAAAATATTGGTGTGTGAAGTGTAATACCTAGTTAGAAAAACAGAATCAAATTCCTCATTATAACCCCCCTCTGCATTACCCTGTTTATTATTTTTCAAGCAAGCACTTTGTTCTAATTCGTCCACTCTCTGGCGTGCTCCTTGTATAAGGGGTTTGGGATACCCTTTTTGTTTTAAACGATCCTCCAGGTTCTCTAGTTGTTGTAGGTATTTTTGTGTGGAAGAACAATTCCTTCGGATTCTTTTCATTTGACCTAATGGAATGTTCTTCTTCCATTATTTAAGATGGCAACTGTTAAAGTCGAGGTATCTGTTTGCATCCACCTCCTTAAAATAGTTGGCAGTATGCGAACAGCCATCCTGAATATAGATATTTAAATCCAGGAACTCACATTTTTTGGGGGACTGATGCAGCGCTGCCTTTGGATATCTCTGGCTCTGCCATAGCGCTTTTTTTGAGGGGGCGTGTCGGCTGCCCCTTCGTCTGGTGGTCAACACTAGTGTTGCTCGCAAATATTCGCAATGCGCGAATTCGCGAATATTCACCAATATAGCACTATGTATTCGAAATTACGAATATTGTTTTTTCCCCCCACAGTACACATCACAGTGATCATCCCTCTCTGCTTCCAGCTTGTGTGGTGTAAAGAAGGCTCTAATACTGCTGTGTGAGACTGGCGTACAAATTTTCGCATATGGGAAAATTTGCATATGCAAATTTTCGTTTATGCAAATTTTTCACATATGGTAACTTTCGCCCATGCAAATTTTTGTTTATGCTAATTTTTGCTTATGCAAAAATATATCGCGAATTCGAATATGGCCTATGCCGCTCAACACTAATAATGACCCCACATAAAAATTTACTATATACTTGTCCCCACAAATGAATTTATACTATAAACTGACCCCCATATATATGAATGTATACTATATACTGACCCCCATATATATGAATGTATACTATATACTGACCCCCATATATATGAATGTATACTATATACTGACCCCATATATATATTAATGTATACTATATACTGACCACACATGAATGTATACTATATACTGACCCCCATATATATGAATGTATACTATATACTGACCCCCATATATATTAACGTATACTATATACTGACCACACATGAATGTATACTATATACTGACCCCCATATATATGAATGTATACTATATACTGACCCCCATATATATGAATGTATACTATATACTGACCCCCATATATATGAATGTATACTATATACTGACCCCATATATATGAATGTATACTATATACTGACCCCCATATATATGAATGTATACTATATACTGACCCCTATATATATGAATGTATACTATATACTGACCACACTTGTGGCACTTGTAGTCCGCTGCAGGCATCCTCCATTGTATGCATTTTTATGCTGGGGATCGCCCCTAGCAACGGACTACAAGGGCAGGATCTGCTCCCCCAGTATAAATGCACAACCGCATTTGGGGTTGAGCACCTCCAGCCATTTGAGACCACGTTTTTTGTTGTTTGTTTAAATTTTATATTTGGAGGTGTGTAAACTCCAACATTAATGCTCCTTGAATATCTACAAGGCAGCATTAAGGTAGCACCTGTGAGGCCAGGCACCCATATTAGCCAACTCAGGTGGGGCTTGCAGCTTGCCTCCCTCCTCCCATTGCATGTGTGCTCAGTCACACTGGAGGGTATCTGGGAGGAAGTTGTGAGTCAACCGAATGCTGCCGTAATTGCCCACTGGCCCCTGTTTTGCTTATCAAGCACAGGTAGGATTAGCGTTAGGTCTCGCACCAATTTGAGAAACCTTGGCGTTGGTGTGCGGGCTCTGGTGTGTCCTTCATATAAGGATACACTGGCGAATGTCTCAATTTTAACATCAGTGTTGAGGGATAGCCAATGTATTGTTTACATCTACCACAGTAGTGCACCCATATTCCTGTATTGTATCCCATATATATGAATGTATGTATATACCAGTGTTTCCCAACCTTTTTCGGGTCGGGGCACACCTTGGGAAAAAAATTTCCACGGGGCACCGCTACCGAGGTTGACGAGCAAGGAAAAAAAAAAAGGATAAAACGGTAAAAAACGCAATGCACTATATCTATTTATCAGTGAGTATGTAGTTTAAAGTGCTGCTTTATACAGCAACTCACCAATGACGTCTTCTCTAATTTGCATCGTTGCCTTCTCTTCTCCATCTGGTCTGGGCCATCATCACGATTTCTTCCAGCCACAATTCTTCACCGTTAAATCTGCAAAACAAACCTATTAGGCGCCAGACTTTTTTTTCTTTTTTTTTTTTACATGGGTGACAGAGGGGTGTAGAAGAGTGGACATGGGTGACAGAGGGGTGGACATGGGTGACAGAGGGGTGTAGAGGGGTGGACATGGGTGACAGAGGGGTGTAGAGGGGTGGACATGGGTGACGGAGGGGTTTAGAGGGGTGTAGAGGAGTGTACAGAGGGGTGTAGAGGGGTGTAGAGAAGCGTACATGGGTGACAGTGGTGTAGAGGAGCGTACATGGGTGACAGGGGTGTAGAGGAGCATACATGGGTGACAGGGGTGTAGAGGAGCATACATGGGTGACAGAGGGGTGTAGAGGAGCATACATGGGTGACAGGAGTGTAGAGGAGCATACATGGGTGACAGGAGTGTAGAGGAGCATACATGGGTGACAGGAGTGTAGAGGAGCATACATGGGTGACAGGGGTGTAGAGGAGCATACATGGGTGACAGGGGTGTAGAGGAGCGTACATGGGTGACAGGGGTGTAGAGGAGCGTACATGGGTGACAGGGGTGTAGAGGAGTGTACAGAGGGGTTTAGAGGAGTGTACATGAGTGACAGATGGGTGTACATGGGTGACAGAGGGGTGTAGAGGAGTGTACATGGGTGACAGATGGGTGTACATGGGTGACAGAGGGGTGTAGAGGAGTGTACATGGGTGACAGATGGGTGTACATGGGTGACAGAGGGGTGTAGAGGAGTGTACATGGGTGACAGAGGGGTATAGAGGAGTGTACATGAGTGACAGAGGGGTATAGAGGAGTGTACATGGGTGACAGATGAGTGCACATGGGTGACAGAGGGGTGTAGAGGAGTGTACATGGGTGACAGATGGGTGTACATGGGTGACAGATGGGTGTAGAGGAGTGTACATGGGTGACAGATGAATGTACATGGGTGACAGAAGGGTGTAGAGGAGTGTACATGGGTGAAAGAGGGGGTGTAGAGGAGTGTACATGGGTGACAGATGGGTGTACATGGGTGACAGAGGGGTGTAGAGGAGTGTACATGAGTGACAGAGGGGTATAGAGGAGTGTACATGGGTGACAGGGGTGTAGAGGAGCATACATGGGTGAAAGGGGTGTAGAGGAATGTACAAAGGGGTGTATAGGAGCGTACATGGGTGACAGGGGTGTAGAGGAGTGTACATGGGTGACAGAGGGGTAGAGAGGAGTGTACATGGGTGATAGATGGGTGTAGAGGAGTATACATGGGTGACAGAGGGGTGTAGAGGAGTGAACATGGGTGATAGATGGGTGTAGAGGAGTGTACATGGGTGACAGAGGGGTAGAGAGGAGTGTACATGGGTGACAGAGGGGTGTAGAGGAGTGTACATGGGTGACAGAGGGGTGTAGAGGAGTGTACATGAGTGACAGAGGGGTGTAGAGGAGTGTACATGGGTGACAGAGGGGTGTAGAGGAGTGTACATGGGTGACAGAGGGGTTTAGAGGAGTGTGCACCCTAAAGCACAAACTCACACCGCACACGCGTGTGTGTATATATATATATATATATATATATATATATATATATATAAAAATGTCGAAAAAAATGCAGCACTACTTTACCACAGTAGGCGGGTGCCAGCTCCTCAGGCTCGATCACAGCCAATTGATAACTTCAAAAATGGTGCGGCACTCCAAATATCCAAAAAATAACTATTTATGCCACATGTCAAACAGTGCGACGTTTCAGCCCCTCTTGCTTGCATGCACACATACATAAACAGACCTACACTCATATAAATATCAATACAAACAAAATGAAAAACTTTATTAAAACTTTTTTGGGGATTGGAAGCCTTTTTTTTAGATTGGAGGCTCCATTATACATACACTGTACAGCAATCATACCTCCATTATACATACACTGTACAGCAATCATACATTCATTATACATACACTGTACAGCAAGCATACCTCCATTATACATACACTGTACAGCAATCATACATCCATTATACATACACTGTACAGCAATCATACATTCATTATACATACACTGTACAGCAATCATACATCCATTATACATACACTGTACAGCAAGCATACCTCCATTATACATACACTGTACAGCAATCATACATCCATTATACATACACTGTACAACAATCATACATCCATTATACATACACTGTACAGCAATCATACATCCATTATACATACACTGTACAACAATCATACATCCATTATACATACACTGTACAGCAATCATACCTCCATTATACATACACTGTACAGCAATCATACTTCCATTATACATACACTGTACAGCAAGCATACCTCCATTATACATACACTGTACAGCAATCATACATTCAGTATACATACACTGTACAGCAATCATACATTCATTATATATACACTGTACAGCAATCATACATCCATTATACATACACTGTACAGCAATCATACCTCCATTATACATACACTGTACAGCAATCATACCTCCATTATACATACACTGTACAGCAATCATACATCCATTATACATACACTGTACAGCAATCATACATCCATTATACATACACAGTGACTTTACAGCAATCTTACATCCATTATACATACACTGTACAGCAATCATACCTCCATTATACATACACTGTACAGCAATCATACCTCCATTATACATACACTGTGCAGCAATCATACATTCATTATACATACACTGTACAGCAATCATACATTCATTATACATACACTGTACAGCAATCATACATCCATTATACATACACTGTACAGCAATCATACCTCCATTATACATACACTGTACAGCAATCATACATTCATTATACATACACTGTACAGCAATCATACCTCCATTATACATACACTGTACAGCAATCATACATTCATTATACATACACTGTACAGCAATCATACATCCATTATACATACACTGTACAGCAAGCATACCTCCATTATACATACACTGTACAGCAATCATACATTCAGTATACATACACTGTACAGCAATCATACATCCATTATACATACACTGTACAGCAATCATACATCCATTATACATACACTGTACAGCAATCATACCTCCATTAGACATACACTGTACAGCAATCATACATTCATTATACATACACTGTACAGCAATCATACCTCCATTATACATACACTGTACAGCAATCATACATCCATTATACATACACTGTACAGCAATCATACATCCATTATACATACACTGACTGTACAGCAATCATACATCCATTATACATACACTGTGACTGTATAGCAATCAAACATCCATTATACATACACTGTACAGCAATCATACCTCCATTATACATACACTGTGACTGTACAGCAATCATACATCCATTATACATACACTGTACAGCAATCATACATTCATTATACATACACTGTACAGAAATCATACATCCATTATACATACACTGTACAGCAATCATACATCCATTATACATACACTGTGACTGTACAGCAATCATACATCCATTATACATACACTGTACAGCAATCATACATCCATTATACATACACTGTGACTGTATAGCAATCAAACATCCATTATACATACACTGTACAGCAATCATACCTCCATTATACATACACTGTGACTGTACAGCAATCATACATCCATTATACATACACTGTACAGCAAGCATACCTCCATTATACATACCCTGTGACTGTACAGCAATCATACATCCATTATACATACACTGTACAGCAATCATACATCCATTATACATACACTGTACAGCAAGCATACCTCCATTATACATACACTGTACAGCAATCATACCTCCATTATACATACACTGTACAGCAATCATACCTCCATTATACATACACTGTACAGCAATCATACCTCCATTATACATACACTGTACAGCAAGCATACCTCCATTATACATACACTGTACAGCAAGCATACCTCCATTATACATACACTGTGACTGTACAGCAATCATACATCCATTATACATACACTGTACAGCAAGCATACCTCCATTATACATACACTGTGACTGTACAGCAATCATACATCCATTATACATAAACTGTACAGCAAGCATACCTCCATTATACATAAACTGTACAGCAATCATACATCCATTATACATACACTGTGACTGTACAGCAATCATACATCCATTATACATACACTGTGACTGAACAGCAAGCATACCTCCATTATACATACACTGACTGTACAGCAATCATACATCCATTATACATACACTATACAGCAAGCATACCTCCATTATACATACACTGTACAGCAAGCATACCTCCATTATACATACACTGTACAGCAATCATACATCCATTATACATACACTGTACAGCAATCATATATTCATTATACATACACTGTACAGCAATCATACCTCCATTATACATACACTGTACAGCAATCATACCTCCATTATACATACACTGTACAGCAAGCATACCTCCATTATACATACACTGTACAGCAATCATACATCCATTATACATACACTGTACAGCAATCATACATTCAGTATACATACACTGTACAGCAATCATACATTCATTATACATACACTGTACTGCAATCATACATCCATTATACATACACTGTACAGCAATCATACATCCATTATACATACACTGTACAGCAATCATACATCCATTATACATACACTGTACAGCAAGCATACCTCCATTATACATACACTGTACAGCAATCATACATTCAGTATACATACACTGTACAGCAATCATACATCCATTATACATACACTGTACAGCAATCATACATTCATTATACATACACTGTACAGCAATCATACATCCATTATACATACACTGTACAGCAATCATACATCCATTATACATACACTGTACAGCAATCATACATCCATTATACATACACTGTACAGCAATCATACATCCATTATACATACACTGTACAGCAATCATACATCCATTATACATACACTGTACAGCAATCATACATCCATTATACATACACTGTACAGCAATCATACCTCCATTATACATACACTGTACAGCAATCATACATCCATTATACATACACTGTACAGCAATCATACATCCATTATACATACACTGTACAGCAAGCATACCTCCATTATACATACACTGTACAGCAAGCATACATTCATTATACATACACTGTACAGCAATCATACATCCATTATACATACACTGTACAGCAATCATACATTCATTATACATACACTGTACAGCAATCATACATCCATTATACATACACTGTACAGCAAGCATACCTCCATTATACATACACTGTACAGCAATCATACATCCATTATACATGTGAAAAATGTGAAATATGAAATGTGAAATATGCAAAAAACAGATAAAAGCCCCAAAAATAGAGACAGAAAGACTCATTGCCAAAGAGAGTATAACTAACTCCAAAATGTTCTTTAATTATATAAATAGCAAAAAGGTCAAAAATGAAAGTGTTGGCCCTTTAAAAAATGATGAGGAAGAAATTATAAACGGGGATCAGGAAAAAGCAAATATACTAAACAAATTCTTCTCCACTGTATTCACTGAGGAAAATGAAATGCCAGGTGAAATACAGTGTGATAAGGTAAACTCCCCAGTACAGGTCACCTGTCTAACCCAGGAAGAAGTACAGTGCCACCTACAAAAAATCAAAATAGACAAATCACCAGGTCCAGATGGCATTCACCCCCATGTTCTAAAGGAATTAAGTAATGTAATAGACAGACCCCTATTTTTAATATTCAGGGACTCTATAGTGACAGGGACTGTTCCCCAGGACTGGCGCATGGCAAATGTGGTGCCAATATTTAAGAAGGGGTCAAAAGGTGACCCCGGGAATTATAGACCTGTTAGTTTAACCTCGGTTGTATGTAAATTATTTGAGGGTTTCCTAAGAGATGCTATATTGGAATATCTTGATAAAAATAAATGTATGACCCTGTATCAACATGGATTTATGAGGGATTGATCCTGTCAAACTAACCTGATCAGCTTTTATGAGGAGGTGAGCACCAGACTGGACCAGGGGCAATCGCAGGATGTCGGATATCTGGATTTTTCCAAAGCATTTGATACGGTTCCACATAAACGGTTGCTGCATAAAATGAGAAGGTTTGGGCTGGGAGAGAATGTGCGCAAGTGGGTAAGTAACTGGCTCAATGATAGGAAACAGAGGTTGTTTATTAATGGTACTTATTCTGATTGGGTGACTGTTACTAGTGGGGTACCACAGGGGTCCGTCTTGGGTCCATCTTTGCAGATGACACTAAACTCTGTAAAGCGGTAAACACTATAGAGGACAGTGCACTGTTACAAATGGATCTGGATAGGTTGGAGGTTTGGGCTGGGAAGTGGCAGATGAGGTTCAACACTGATAAATGTAAGGTAATGCA
Source organism: Hyla sarda (assembly GCF_029499605.1). Taxonomy (NCBI): domain Eukaryota; kingdom Metazoa; phylum Chordata; class Amphibia; order Anura; family Hylidae; genus Hyla; species Hyla sarda. The sequence goes on along the minus strand of NC_079190.1, from coordinate 20,522,810 downwards.
CATGGGGAAGAAAAATCCGAGCTGGGATTATGTATTAAATGGGAGAACACTTGGGACAACTGACATGGAAAAGGACTTAGGAGTCTTAGTTAACAGTAAATTTAGCTGTAGTGACCAGTGTCGGGCAGCTGCTGCCAAGGCTAATAAAATCATGGGGTGCATCAATAGGGGCATAGATGCCGACGACAAGGAAATAATGCTACCGCTGTACAAATCACTAGTCAGTCCTCACATAGAGTACTGTGTACAGTACTGAGCACCAGTGTACAAGAAAGATATAGTGGAGCTGGAGAGGGTTCAAATCCCACTAAGGACAACAATAAATAAAGACATTATTATTATTATTATTATAATAACGTCAGCAGAGAGCACTGTGCTCGTGATGTCATCAGAGAGCATTCCAAAAAGAAAAGAATTTCCTCTGTAGTATTCAGCAGCTAATAAGTACAGGAAGGATTAAGATTTTTTAATAGAAGTCATTTACAAATTTGTTTAACTTTCTGGAGCCAGTTGATTTAAAAGAAAAAAGGTTTTCACCGGAGTACCCCTTTAACCCCTTAAGGACCAAGCCCATTTTGGCCTTAAGGACCGGAGCGTTTTTTGCACATCTGACCACTGTCATTTTAAACATTAATAACTCTGGAATGCTTTTAGTTATCATTCTGATTCCGAGATTTTTTTTCGTGACATATTCTACTTTAACATAGTAGTAAATTTTTGTGGTAACTTGCATCCTTTCTTGGTGAAAAATCCGTAAATTTGATGAAAAATTTGAAAATTTAGCATTTTTCTAACTTTGAAGCTTTCTGCTTGTATGGAAAATGTATATTACAAATACATTTTTTTTTTGATTCACACATACAATATGTCTACTTTATGTTTGCATCATAAAATTGACGTGTTTTTACTTTTGAAAGACACCAGAGGGCTTCAAAGTCCAGCAGCAATTTTCCAATTTTTCACAAAATTTTCAAACTCAATATTTTTCGGGGACCAGTTCAGTTTTGATTTGAAGGGTCTTCTTATTAGAAATACCCCATAAATTACCCCATTATAAAAACTACAACCCCCAAAGTATTCAAAATGACATTCAGTAAGTGTATTAACCCTTTAGGCGTTTCACAGGAATAGCAGCAAAGTGAAGGAGAAAATTCAAAATCTTCATTTTTTACACTCACATGTTCTTGTAGACCCAATTTTTGAATTTTTGCAAGTGGCAAAAGGAGAAAATTTTTACTTGTATTTGTAGCCCAATTTCTCTCGAGTAAGCACATACGTCATATGTCTATGTAAAGTGTTCGGCGGGCGCAGTAGAGGGTTCAGAAGCGAAGGAGCGACAAGGGGATTTTGGAGAGTACGTTTTTCTGAAATGGTTTTTAGGTGGCATGTTGCATTTAGGAAGCCCCTATGGTGCCAGAACAGCAAAAAAAAAAAAAAAAAAACACATGGCTTACCATTTTGGAAACTAGACCCCTCGGGGAATGTAACATGGGATAAAGTGAGCCTTAATACCCCACAGGTGTTTCATGACTTTTTCAAATGTAAAAAAAAAAAAAAAAATGTTACCTAAAATGCTTGTTTTCCCAAAAATTTTACATTTTTTAAAAGGGGAATAGCAGAAAATACCCCCCAAAATTTGAAGCCCAATTTCACCCGATTCAAAAAACGCCCCAAATGGGGGTGAAAAGTGTTCTGCTGGCGCAATACAGGTCTCAGAAGAGGAGTAGTCACATTTGGTTTTTGGAAACAAATTTTGCTCTGGGGGCATGCCGCATTTAGGAAGCCCCTATGGTGCCAGGACAGCAAAAAAAAACAACATGGCATACTATTTTGGAAACTAGAGCCCTCGGGGAACGTAACAAGGGGTTAAGTGAACCTTTATACTCCACAGGTGTTTCATGACTTTTGCATATGTAAAAAAATATATATATTTTTTTACCTAAAATGCTTGTTTTCCCAAAAATTTTACATTTTTAAAAAGGATAAAAGCAGAAAATAGCCCCCAAAATTTGTAACACAATTTCTCCCGAGTACAGCGATACCCCATATGTGACCCTAAGCTGTTGCCTTGAAATACGACAGGGCTCCAAAGTGAGAGCACCATGCGCATTTGAGGCCTAAATTAGGGACTTGCATAGGGGTGGACATAGGGGTATTCTACGCCAGTGATTCCCAAACAGGGTGCCTCCAGCTGTTGTAAAACTCCCAGCATGGCTGGACAGTCAGTGGCTGTCTGGTAATACTGGGAGTAGTTGTTTTGCAACAGCTGGAGGCTCCGTTTTGGAAACAGTGGCGTACCAGACGTTTTTCATTTTTATTGGGGAGGGGAGGGAGGCTGTATAGGGGTATATGTATGTGTTTATATATGTGTGTATGTGTCTATGTGTGTTTTTAGGGTACAGTGACACGGGCGGGGGTTCACAGTAGTTTCTCGCTGGCAGTTTGAGCTGTGGCAGAAAATTTGCCGCAGCTCAAACTTGCAGTTGGATACTTACTGTAAACCTCCGCCCATGTGAGTGTACCCTGTACGTTCACATTGGGGGGGGGGCATCCAGCTGTTGCAAAACTACAACTCCCAGCATGCGCTGACAGACTGTACATGCTGAGAGTTTTAGTTTTGCAACAGCTGTAGGCACACTGGTTATGTATCACTGAGTTTGTGACCTAACTCAGTGTTTCACAACCAGTGTGCCTCCAGCTGTTGCAAAACTACAACTCCCAGCATTTACGGTGCATGGTGTACGGTGACTGCTGAGAGTTGTAGTTTGCAACAGCTGGAGGCACACCAGTCGTAAAACACTGAGTTAGGTAATAAAAAACTCTGAATTTCACAACCATTGTGCCTTCAGCTGTTGCAAAACTACAACTCTCAGCAGTCACCGACAGCCAACGGGCATGCTGGGAGTTGTAGTTATGCAACAGCTGAAGGTACACTTTTCCATGCTGGGAGTTGTGGTTGTCTGCCTCCTGCTGTTGCATAACTACAGCTCCCAGCATGCCCTTTTTGCATGCTGGGAGCTGTTGCTAAGCAACAGCAGAAGGCTGTCACTCACCTCCTACTGCTGCTCCGGTACACAGGTCAGTCCCTCGCCACCGCCGCTCCTGGGGCCCCGATCCCGACATTGACGCCGGGGATCGGGGTCCCCAGCTCCCGGGGCCAACGAATCAGTGCCACCTCACCCCTGCTGGCTATGGCTGTTCTGGACCGTCAGAGACAGCCCCGATCAGCCAGTAATTCCGGGTCACCGGGTCACTGGAGACCCAATATCGCCGCAGATCGCTGGGCTGAATTGTCCAGCGATCTGCGGCCATCGCCCACATAATGACCTCCCTGGACGATATGCCGCGATGCCTGCTGAACGATTTCAGCAGGCATCCGGCTCCGGTCCCCAACCGGCTAGCAGTGGGGACCGGAATTCCCACGGGCGTATGGATACGCCCTCGGTCCTTAAGGACTCGGAATGCAGGGCGTATCCATACGCCCTATGTCCTGAAGAGGTTAATGGTATAGAGAACTGTGTCTAGTGCATTAACTCTATGATTTTTTTGCCCATTGAAACCAGTAGGCCCATTGTGGTCTATGGGGAAAAGCTGCTGAGTTGCCCATAGCAACCAATCAGATCGCTTCTTTCATTTTTGAAAAAGCCTCTGAAAAATGAAGGAAGTAATCTGATTGGTTGCTATGGGCAACTCAGAAACTTTTCCAGGAAAATCTGCTGAGTTGCCCATAGCAACCAATCAGATCGCTTCTTTCATTTTGCAGAGGCATTGTGAAAAATGAAAGAAGCAATCTGATTGGTTGCTATGGGCAACTGCACAACTCTTCCTCTACACTGGTCTTGATGAATCTCCCCCATAGAAGGAGATTTATCAAAACCTGTCCAGAGGAAAAGTTTCTGAGTTCCCCATAGCAACCAATCAGATTGCTTCTTTCATTTTTGAAAAAGCCTCTGAAAAATGAAGGAAGCAATTTGATTGGTTGCTATGGGCAACTCAACAGCTTTTCCAGGAAAGTAAAGTTTAACCACAACACTGTAACACTGTCCACCCTGGGACTCGAACCAGTGACGGTCTCCCATCCCACTGTACTGCCGAGACGGTCCTGCTTATCTTACATGCAGTGAGATCCCCATAGACCACAATTAGCCTATTGGTTTTATTGGGCAAAAAATCACAGAGTTGATGCACTAGTCACAGTTCTCTATACCATTAACCCCTTAACGACGCAGGACGTATATTTACATCATATCGCGTCGGTCCCGGCGCTCATCAACGGCCGGGACCCGCGGCTAATACCACACATTGCCGATCGCGGCGATGTGCGGTATTAACCCTTTAGAAGCGGCGGTCAAAGCTGACCGCCGCTGTGAAAGTGAAAGTGACCCGGCTGCTCAGTCGGGCTGTTAGGGACCGCCGCGGTGAAATCGCGGCGTCCCGAACAGCTGACCGGACACCGGGAGGGCCCTTACCTGCCTCCTCGGTGTCCGATCGACGAATGACTGCTCCGTGCCTGAGATCCAGGTAGGAGCAGTCATGCGCCGATAACACTGATCACAGGCGTGTTAATACACGCCTGTGATCAGGATGAGAGATCAGTGTGTGCAGTGTTATAGGTCCCTATGGGATAATAATGATCAGTATAAGAGATCAGTGTGTGCAGTGTTATAGGTCCCTATGGGACCTATAACACTGCAAAAAAAATGTAAAAATAAAGTGTTAATAAAGGTCATTTAACCCCTTCCCTAATAAAAGTTTGAATCACCCCCCTTTTCCCATAAAAAAATTAAAACAGTGTAAAAAAAATAAAAAAATAAACATATGTGGTATCGCCGCGTGCGTAAATGTCCGAACTATAAAAATATATAATTAATTAAACCGCATGGTCAATGGCGTACGCGCAAAAAAATTCCAAAGTCCAAAAAAGCGTATTTAAGTCACTTTTTATACCATTAAAAAATGAACAAAAAGTGATCAAAAAGTCCGATGAAAACAAAAATGGTACCGATAAAAACTTCAGATCACGGCGCAAAAAATTAGTCCTCACACCGCCCTGTACGTGGAAAAATAAAAAAGCTATAGAGGTCAGAAGATGACATTTTTAAACGTATACATTTTCCTGCATGTAGTTATGATTTTTTCCAGAAGTGCGACAAAATCAAACCTGTATAAGTAGGGGATCATTTTAACCGTATGGACCTACAGAATAATGATAAGGTGTAATTTTTACCGAAATATGCACTGCGTAGAAACGGAAGCCCCCAAAATTAATAAATGGTGTGTTTTTTTTTCGATTTTGTCGCACAATGATTTTTTTTTCCGTTTCGCCGTGCATTTTTGGGTAAAATGACTAATGTCACTGCAAAGTAGAATTGGCGACGCAAAAAATAAGCCATAATATGGATTTTTAGGTGAAAAATTGAAAGGGTTATGATTTTTAAAAGGTAAGGAGGAAAAAACGAAAGTGCAAAAACGGAAAAACCCTGAGTCCTTAAGGGGTTAAAGAAGGGAGGGCTCAATATTTGCAAATGCGCACAAATTTTCACATATGCGCAAAAAAAATAAGCGAATATTCCTAATTACGAATATATAGTGCTATATTCGCAATATTCGCGAATATGCTATATTTGCGATTAAAATTCGAATTGCGAATATTCGTGAACAACACTAGACGCTGCAAATACAGTGAAGGAGTTTAAACATGCATGGGATAGGCATAAGGCTATCCTTCATATAAGATAGGGCCAGGGACTATTGATAGGATTCAGATTATTGGGCAGACTAGATGGGCCAATTGGTTCTTATCTGCCGACACATTCTATGTTTCTATACTGTATGGATATCAGAAAAATGGTTCCAAGCTCTTATTTCTTTATTAAATTCACTACTTTGGGGCAGGAAAGCACGAGAATGAAATATGTTTCTTTAACGTTAGCTGAGCACGATGGGGGTTGGGCACTTTTTTTTTTTTAGGTACTTTTTAGCACTAAAATTGCAGACTATTATGAGAAGGAGGGAAAATGTAGTCCTATTTTTTCTCTCTAAGGGTATGTTCACACTACGGAATTCCCGCGGAATTCCACGGGCGTAATTCCGCGAGCCGAATTCCGCGGTGTGAACTTAACATTAGTGTGAATGGGTCTCCGCGAGACCCGTTCACACTGCGGGAATTTCAGCGGCGGACAATTCCGCCGCTGAAATTGTGCCGCGCAAAGAAAGAACATGTTAATTCTTTGCACGGAAGTCCGCGTGCACTGCATAGCTGTCAATGGTGACGGCTCAGTGCCGCCCGGTCCTACCGCCACCACCGTCTGCCCGTCTGAATCTCCGCTCACTGAATTCAGCGAGCGGAGATTCCGTTCACACACTGTAGTGTGAACATACCCTAATGGGTCGTTATAAGGGTATTTTTGAGATTTTGGAAGCTGGGATACTCACTACACCCATGCATATCTAGATAATTAAGTATGGGAGGAACTTAACATTTTTTTTAAATCACATGGAGATTTGACTTTACTTCATTATGGTCGAATAAAGCACTTAAAGAATTCCTTAAAATTAAAGATTCACTCTTTTGGATGAAAAGGGGCTTATTTATGTAAATCAATTATACGCTTTAGGTCAAATAAAGTCGTTTGAAGAGATAGCCCATAAGTGTGTGGGGGGAAGACAATCAGAAACATTGTTTTTTACAAATAAGTAACACAGATCATAAAGCAATAAAAGGAGAGACTGGAGATTTCAGGGATTCTATATATAAGAAAAGTTTAATTAGACTATTTCCTTATGCGAAGTTGCTGTCTGGGCATGCTGGGAGTTGTAGTTCTGCAGCGGTTGGGGGTTCACAGCTTGAAGACCACTGCTATAGAGGGTGCAAATGTATCTGAGCCCTGGAACTCAAATAATGTGAAATATGAGATGATCAAAATGGAGCCCCTGCACTAATTACTTGGGTTCTGAGGTCTGTAAGGTCCATAGTAAAAACATCAGGTTCTGTCTATAGCAGATACTAAATCATGGCAGCTCAAAGAAACAAGCAGTCATTCTGACATGTCACATGTGATGTCATAGACAGCTGGAGGCCTGACATTACACTGACAGCTGCCCGAGCCTTCAGTCTGTTCCTGTGCGATTAGTGAGAATAGTGAGATTAGCATCTTCTTTTTCTACTTGTCTGAAATGGAGCTAAAAGGACTGGGGTTCGTCCCCCTCCTGTTGGCGTTTTGGTGTGCGGCCTGGCTTGCCACCAGCTACATCATGACGGTCGTCCTCGGCCATGCAGCCTCGCCACTGATGAGCATCAGGTAAGATAAACAAGCACATGATTCTTATTTCATGGGTTGGGAGTGAGGAAATATCCATAATAACATTGGTTTCTTTTCCTTCACAGTGACGTGGGAAATGTCTTTCCCGAAAGCATATTATTCAGAATTGGATTCATAGGGACGTCCATTGGCACTTTGGTACTAACCTTTCTTATTTATAAGTATATGGTTATGCATACTGAAGAGTTCAGGGGTCATCAGGTCCTGATCCAGAGGATCCTGCTGGCCATTGTGTGGGCCTCCTGTTTTTCCACAGCTGTTATGCATGTATTGTCCCCCGAAGAATATCCCAGGATACACTTTGTCAGCACGATAATTTCCATTACATGTGAAGCCTTATACTACCTTGGGCAGTCCATCCAGATGTATAAATTACCAGGAGCAAAAAAAGTCATCCACCATAGTAGATGCACCTGCTGTGGCCTGACTTTTGTCTGTGTAGTTTTCTATTTTGGATATGAAACATTAAAGGAATTATTCCATAATGATGAAGACTGGGACGAGATCCGTGAAATCCCCATCATAATCATCGAGTGGGTGATGCTTCTACTGATCCTGATAAACATCGTGACCTATTATTCCACCATGCAGAGGTTATTGTTGACCGTCTCCAGAAACAGCTGCACACTCTCTCTTAGAGTAAAAATTGATGACTTCGGGGTGTAGACCACCACGGGGGCCATCAAGTGGACTTCTGGGAGAGATACTGCACAGGACACGGAAAACATCTAAAGAAGAATAACTGGGGGACTACATATGGTGCCAGTAATCATGACACAATAATATGAGCTGGTGATATTACCTATACAAAAAATAATAAAAAAAATTATAAAAAAATATTTGTGTGTGAAGTGTAATACCTAGTTAGAAAAACAGAATCAAATTCATCATTATAACCCCCCTCTGCATTACCCTGTTTATTATTTTTCAAGCAAGCACTTTGTTCTAATTCGTCCACTCTCTGGCGTGCTCCTTGTATAAGGGGTTTGGGATACCCTTTTTGTTTAAAACGATCCTCCAGGTTCTCTAGTTGTTGTAGGTATTTTTGTGTGGAAGAACAATTCCTTCGGATTCTTTTCATTTGACCTAATGGAATGTTCTTCTTCCATTATTTAAGATGGCAACTGTTAAAGTCGAGGTATCTGTTTGCATCTCCTTAAAATAGTTGGCAGTATGCGAACAGCCATCCTGAATATAGATATTTAAATCCAGGAACTCACATTTTTTGGGGGACTGATGCAGCGCTGCCTTTGGCAATTTCTGGCTCTGCCATAGCGCTTTTTTTGAGGGGGCGTGTCGGCTGCCCCTTCGTCTGGCGGTCACCCTGCGCTATCTGGCCAGCGAGCCAGGGCCCCGTACAGGAGATCACGGGGCCCCCAGCGGTCGGACCCCCCGCAATCTGAAACTTATCCCCTATCCTTGGGACATGGCCGGACTGGGGATGAAATCCAGCCCTGGAAATTACTATATACCAGCCCCACAGCATTGTGTCATTGTGCCGGCAAACAGCCACCGAGCACAGGCGTATCACTTTGCGTGGCTATACATATATATATATATCACAGAAGGAATACACCAGTACTTTGCCAAATGTTTCAATAAAGTGGTGTCAGCGACCAAGACCTGATCATAGTCCACCACAAATTCAAAAAGTAAAATGGCACAACACTCCCTTATAATCAGGGCCGGTTTTAGGCTTAGCGTGGCCTTAGGCAAAATCAAAAGTGGGGCCCCAAAAGTCATAGTAGTGCACTAACTAGATTTGAACATTTTTGGTCACTTCAAATACTATTAAAAAAAAAATATCTAAAAAGCTATTGAAAAGTCCCATCAAAACAAAAATGGTACCGATAAAAACTACAAATCACAGCGCAAAAAATGACCCTCACATCCCCATATACAGAAAAATAAGAGTTATAGGGATCAAAATAGTACAATTTTATATTTTTGTATAGTTCCCCCCACATTAGGTAAAGAGTATAGCTCCCCCACATTAGGTGCAGTATAGTTCCCCCACATTAGGTGCAGTATAGTTCCCCCACATTAGGTGGAGTATAGTTCCCCCACATTAGGTGCAGTATAGTCCCCCACATTAGGTGCAGTATAGTTCCCCCACATAAGGTGCAGTATAGTTCCCCCACATTAGGGGCAGTATAGTCCTCCACATTAGGTGCAGTATAGTTCCTCCACATAAGGTGCAGTATAGTCCCCCACATTAGGGGCAGTATAGTTCCCCCACATTAGGTGCAGTATAGTCCCCCACATTAGGTGCAGTATAGTTCCCCACATTAGGTAAAGAGTATAGCTCCCCCACATTAGGTGCAGTATAGTTCCCCCACATTAGGTGCAGTATAGTTCCCCCACATTAGGTGGAGTATAGTTCCCCCACATTAGGTGCAGTATAGTCCCCCACATTAGGTGCAGTATAGTCCCCCACATTAGGGGCAGTATAGTCCCCCACATTAGGTGCAGTATAGTTCCCCCACATTAGGTGCAGTATAGTTCCCCCACATAAGGTGCAGTATAGTCCCCCACTTCAGGTGCAGTATAGTTCTTCCCACATTAGGTACAGTATAGTTCTCCCCACATTAGGTGCAGTATAGTTCTCCCCACATTAGGTGCCGTATAGTTTTCCCCACATTAGGTGCAGTATAGTTCTCCCCACATTAGGTGCAGTATAGTTCTCCCCACATTAGGTGCAGTATAGTTCCACCACATTAGGTGCAGTATCGTTCTCCACATTAGGTGCAGTATAGCTCTCCACATTAGGTGCAGTACAGTTCCCTCCACATTAGGTGCAGTATAGCTCCCCACATTAGGTTAGCAGTATAGTTCCCCCACATTAGGTGCAGTATAGTCCTCCCTCATTAGGTGCAGTATAGTTCCCCCACATTAGGTGCAGTATAGTTCCCCACATTAGGTGCAGTATAGTTCCCCACATTAGGTGCAGTATAGTCCCACACACTGGTGCAGTATAGTCCCCCACATTAGGTGCAGTATAGTTCCCCCACATTAGGTGCAGTATAGTTCTCCACATTAGGTGCAGTATAGTTCCCCCACATTAGGTGCAGTATAGTTCCCCCACATTAGGTTGGCAGTATAGTTCCCCCACATTAGGTGCAGTATAGTTCCCCACATTAGGTGCAGTATAGTCTCCCACATTAGGTGCAGTGTACAGTAGTCCCTCCACATTAGGTGTAGTATACAGTAGTTCCCCACATTAGGTGCAGTATACAGTAGTTCCCCACATTAGTTGCAGTATACAGTAGTCCCCCCACATTAGGTGCAGTATACAGTAGTTCCCCACATTAGGTGCAGTATACAGTAGTCCCTCTCCACATTAGGTGCAGTATAGTTCCCCCACATTAGGTGCAGTATAGTTCCCCCACATTAGGTTGGCAGTATAGTTCCCCCACATTAGGTTGGCAGTATAGTTCCCCACATTAGGTGCAGTATAGTTCCCCACATCAGGTGCAGTATAGTCTCCCACATTAGGTGCAGTATACAGTAGTCCCTCCACATTAGGTGCAGTATACAGCAGTTCCCCACATTAGGTGCAGTATACAGTAGTTCCCCACATTAGGTGCAGTATACAGCAGTTCCCCACATTAGGTGCAGTATACAGCAGTTCCCCACATTAGGTGCAGTATACAGTAGTTCCCCACATTAGGTGCAGTATACAGTAGTCCCCCCACATTAGGTGCAGTATACAGTAGTTCCCCACATTGGGTGCAGTATACAGTAGTCCCCCCACATTAGGTGCAGTATACAGTAGTTCCCCCACATTAGGTGCAGTATACAGTAGTCCCCCCACATTAGGTGCAGTATACAGTAGTTCCCCACATTAGGTGCAGTATACAGTAGTTCCCCCACATTAGGTGCAGTATACAGTAGTTCCCCACATTAGGTGCAGTATACAGTAGTTCCCCCACATTAGGTGCAGTATACAGTAGTTCCCCACATTAGGTGCAGTATACAGTAGTTCCCCACATTAGGTGCAGTATACAGTAGTTCCCCCACATTAGGTGCAGTATACAGTGTTCCCCCACATTAGGTTCAGTATACAGTAGTTGCCCCACATTAGGTGCATTATAATTCCCCACATTAGGTGCAGTATACAGTAGTTCCCCCCCATCCCGGACACGATCTAATGCTATGGCCTATGGGCCATCCCTGTCACGATCTACTGCTATGGCCTATGGGCCATCGCGGGAGCGGCGGTTGGAGCTGTGAAGATGACCGCAGGTCACTTACCATACCCGCGTGTCCTCCTCACAGCTGCGCTCTGCTGTACTGTTGCTATGGGCGCACGCACGTGACGTCAGTGCCGTCACTGCGTGCGCTTCCTCCCAACGGCCCCAGCGTTTTTAAAGTTAACGCGGGGCCGCTATGAGGTAAACGGGGCATTCTTGTGTCCTGAAAAGATTTTTCGGGACACAGGGATGTCCCGAATGTGACGGGGGCCCCCTGCGGGCATGTGGCCCGGAGCTGGTCACTGTTTTAAAGTGGCCGCGGCCGGACTGCTAATCTTTAACAAGAAGCCAACGCTGCGGCCACTTTAAAACACCACATTAGGTGCAGTATAGTCCCCCACATTAGGTGCAGTATAGTTCCCCCACATTAGATGCAGTACAGTTCTCCCCACATTAGGTGCAGTATAGTTCCCCCACATTAGATGCAGTACAGTTCTCCCCACATTAGGTGCAGTATAGTCCCCCACATTAGGTGCAGTATAGTCCCACACATTAGGTGCAGTATAGTTCCTCCACATTAGGTCGGCTGTATAGTTCCCCCACATTAGGTGCAGTATAGTTCTCCCCACATTAGGTGCAGTATAGTTCTCCCCACATTAGGTACAGTATAGTTCCCCCACATTAGGTGCAGTATAGTCCCCCACATTAGGTGCAGTATAGTTCTCCCCAAATTAGGTGCAGTATAGTTCTCCCCACATTAGGTGCAGTACAGTTCTCCCCACATTAGGTGCAGTATAGTTCCTCACATTAGGTGCAGTATAGTTCTCCACATTAGGTGCAGTATAGCTCTCCACATTAGGTGCAGTACAGTTCCCTCCACATTAGGTGCAGTATAGCTCCCCACATTAGGTTGGCAGTATAGTTCCCCCACATTAGGTGCAGTATATAGTCCCCCCCCCCCCCATTAGGTGCAGTATAGTTCCACCACATTAGGTGCAGTATAGTTCCCCACATTAGGTACAGTATAGCTCTCCACATTAGGTGCAGTACAGTTCCCTCCACATTAGGTGCAGTATAGCTCCCCACATTAGGTTGGCAGTATAGTTCCCCCACATTAGGTGCAGTATAAAGTCCCCCCCCTCATTAGGTGCAGTATAGTTCCCCATATTAGGTGCAGTATAGTTCCCCACATTAGGTGCAGTATAGTCCCACACATTGGTGCAGTATGTATAGTCCTCCACATTAGGTGCAGTATAGTTCCCCCACATTAGGTGCAGTATAGTTCCCCCATATTAGGTTGGCAGTATAGTTCTCCCACATTAGGTTGGCAGTATAGTTCCCCACATTAGGTGCAGTATAGTCTCCCACATTAGGTGCAGTATACAGTAGTCCCTCCACATTAGGGGCAGTATACAGTAGTTCCCCACATTAGGTGCAGTATACAGTAGTTCCCCACATTAGGTGCAGTATGCAGTAGTCCCCCCACATTAGGTGGAGTATACAGTAGTTCCCCACATTAGGTGCAGTATACAGTAGTCCCCCCACATTAGGTGCAGTATACAGTAGTTCCCCACATTAGGTGCAGTATACAGTAGTTCCCCCACATTAGGTGCAGTATACAGTAGTCCCCCCACATTAGGTGCAGTATAATTCCCCACATTAGGTGCAGTATACAGTAGTTCCCCACATTAGGTGCAGTATAATTCCCCACATTAGGTGCAGTATACAGTAGTTCCCCACATTAGGTGCAGTATACAGCAGTTCCTCCACATTAGGTGCAGTATACAGTAGTTGCCCCACATTAGGTGCAGTATAATTCCCCACATTAGGTGCAGTATACAGTAGTTCCCCCACATTAGGTGCAGTATACAGTAGTTCCCCCACATTAGGTGCAGTATAATTCCCCACATTAGGTGCAGTATACAGTAGTTCCCCCACATTAGGTGCAGTATGCAGTAGTTCTCCCACATTATTTGCAGTATACAGTAGTTCCCCCGCATTAGGTGCAGTATAATTCCCCCCATTAGGTGCAGTATACAGTAGTTCCCCACATTAGGTTGGCAGTATAGTTCCCCCACATTAGGTGCAGTATATAGTCCCCCCCCCCCTCATTAGGTGCAGTATAGTTCCCCCACATTAGCTGCAGTATAGTTCCCCACATTAGGTACAGTATAGCTCTCCACATTAGGTGCAGTACAGTTCCCTCCACATTAGGTGCAGTATAGCTCCCCACATTAGGTTGGCAGTATAGTTCCACCACATTAGGTGCAGTATATAGTCCCCACCTCATTAGGTGCAGTATAGTTCCCCCACATTAGCTGCAGTGTAGTTCCCCACATTAGGTGCAGTATAGTTCCCCCCATTAGGTGCAGTATAGTCCCACACATTGGTGCAGTATGTATAGTCCTCCACATTAGGTGCAGTATAGTTCCCCCACATTAGGTGCAGTATAGTTCCCTCATATTAGGTTGGCAGTATAGTTCCCCCACATTAGGTTGGCAGTATAGTTCCCCACATTAGGTGCAGTATAGTCTCCCACATTAGCTGCAGTATACAGTAGTCCCTCCACATTAGGTGCAGTATACAGTAGTTCCCCACAGAAGGTGCAGTATACAGTAGTCCCCCCACATTAGGTGGAGTATACAGTAGTTCCCCACATTAGGTGCAGTATACAGTAGTCCCCCCACATTAGGTGCAGTATACAGTAGTTCCCCACATTAGGTGCAGTATACAGTAGTTCCCCCACATTAGGTGCAGTATACAGTAGTTCCCCCACATTAGGTGCAGTATACAGTAGTTGCCCCACATTAGGTGCAGTATAATTCCCCACATTAGGTGCAGTATACAGTAGTTCCCCCACATTAGGTGCAGTATACAGTAGTTCCCCCACATTAGGTGCAGTATAATTCCCCACATTAGGTGCAGTATACAGTAGTTCCCCCACATTAGGTGCAGTATGCAGTAGTTCCCCCACATTATTTGCAGTATACAGTAGTTCCCCCGCATTAGGTGCAGTATAATTCCCCCCATTAGGTGCAGTATACAGTAGTTCCCCCACATTAGGTGCAGTATACAGTAGTTCCCCCACATTAGGTGCAGTGTAGTTCCCCCACATTAGGTGCAGTATAGTTCCCCACATTAGGTGCAGTATAGTCCCCCCACATTAGGTGCAGTATAGTTCCCCACATTAGGTGCAGTATACTTCCCCCACGTTAGGTGCAGTTTAGTTCCCCCACATTAGGTGCAGTATAGTTCCCCACATTAGGTGCAGTATAGGTCCCCAACATTAGGTGCAGTACAGTTCCCCACATTAGGTGCAGTACAGTTCCCCCCACATTAGGTGCAGTGTAGTTCCCCCACATTAGGTGCAGTATAGTTCCCCCACATTAGGTGCAGTATAGTTCCCTCACATTAGGTGCAGTATGATTCCCCACATTAGGTGCAGTATAGTTCCCCCACATTAGGTGCAGTATAATTCCCCACATTAGGTGCAGTATAGTTCCCCCACATTAGGTGCACTATAATTCCACCACATTTGGTGCAGTATAGTTCCCCCACATTAAGTGCAGTATGTTCCCCTACAGACATACAGCCTTCAGCCATATACAATGTATGGCTGGAGGCTGTATGCCTGTTTACTGCCCCACTTGAGTATTCCGACCACCGCTCCTGGGTCACGATCTACTGCTATGGCCTATGGGCCATCCCGGTCACGATCTACTGCTATGGACTATGGGCCATCCCGGTCACGATCTACTGCTATGGCCTATGGGCCATCCCGGGAGCAGCGGTCGGAACACTGAAGATGACCGCAGGTGACTTACCATACCTGCGCGTCCTCCTCACTGCTGCGCTCTGCTGTACTGTTGCTATGGGCGCACGAACGTGACGTCAGTGCCGTCACTGCGTGCGCTTCCTCCCAACGGCCCCAGCATTTTTAAAGTCAACGCGGGGCCGCTATGAGGTAAACGGGGCATTCTTGTGTCCCGAAAAGATTTTTAGGGACACAGGGATGTCCCGAATGTGACGGGGGCCCCCTGCGGGCATGGGGCCCTGAGCTGGTCACTGTTTTAATGTGGCCGCGGCCGGACTGCTAATCTTTAACAAGAAGCCAACGCTGCGGCCACTTTAAAACAGTTGCCCCCCCCCCCCCCTACTGAGCAGCCGGCAGGGGGCCCCTTGGGGATGGGGGCCCTAGGCAATTGCCTGGTTTGCCCTGCCCTAACACCGGCCCTGCTTATAATGAAAAATGGCAGCAATGTTTTACAAAGGTTATATGTGAAAATCCGGTATATTGAGCAATATTAACAATAATGCCAGTATACAAGGAGGAAAATTATCACCATACATATTACCATGATACTGTTACTGACCAAATCCTGTATGTTGAGAGTAATATTACCAATAATACCAGTATACAAGGAGGAATATTATCCCCATACATATTACCATCATACTGTTACTAGCCAAATCCTGTATACTGAGACCAATATTACCAGTATACAAGGAGGAATATTATGCCCATACATATTACCGTCATACTGTTACTGACCAAATCCTGTGAACTGAGATTGAAATTATCAATATCAGTATACAAGGGACAAGTAATACCGCCACATCATGACCAGTATCACCGCAGAATGACTAATATCCCCACACTGCTACTGAAAAAAATCCACTCGGCAAAGACCAAGGTTAACTCCATACAGTGATCATATACAGATAGATACCAACACTACAAAGGTGCCCCCCTTCCCTCTCCCCTTCTTAGCTAAGTAAATGTTCAGCCTTAAAGGAGTAGTCCAGTGGTGAATCAGTGGTGAGCAACTTATCCCCTATCCTAAGGATAGGGGATAAGTTGCAGATCGCGGGGGGTCCGACCGCTGGGGCCCCCTGCGATCTCCTGTATGGAGCCCCGACAGCCCGCGGGAAGGGGGTGTGTCGACCTCCGCACGAGGCGGCGGCCCACACGCCCCCTCAATACAACTCTATGGCAGAGCCAAAGCGCTGCCTTCGGCAATCTCCGGCTCTGCCATTGAGATGTATTGAGGGGGCGTGTCGGCCGCCGCCTCGTGCGGGGGTCGACACCCGCTATCTCGGCGGAGAGCCGGGGCCCCGTACAGAGAGATCGCAGGTGGCCCCAGCGGTCGGACCCCCCGCGATCTCAAACTTATCCCCTATCCTTAGGATAGGGGATAGGTTTTTCACCACTGGACTACCCCTTTAATATATTAGGTAGGTAGGCAGGCTTCTTCCCACTTCTACCTCCATTCCACATTAGGCTGTATTCACCCCACGATTGTTACATACGGGACCGGATCCGATAGGGATATGTGAAAACCAGGCACTCCCGTATCTCAGCCGGACCCGGCCCCCATCTCATCTCATTTGAATGAGCCGAC
The DNA here is from genome assembly GCF_029499605.1 of Hyla sarda. Taxonomy (NCBI): domain Eukaryota; kingdom Metazoa; phylum Chordata; class Amphibia; order Anura; family Hylidae; genus Hyla; species Hyla sarda. The sequence goes on along the minus strand of NC_079190.1, from coordinate 20,505,893 downwards.
CGGAGTCAAATAGTGACTCCGGTCGGCTTATTTTTGCCCCATATCCGGTTTTGTGACCAGACTTAAAACCGTGGTATACTACAGTTTTAAGTACGGTCACAAATCTGGATACGGGGCAAAACTGAGCCGACTGGAGTCATTATCTGACTCCGGTCGGCTCCTTCAAACGAGATGTGGTCCGGGTCCGGCTGAGATACGGGAGCGCCTGGTTTTCACATCTCCCAGCCAGATCCGGTTTGTAACAATTGTGGTGTGAATGCAGCCTTAGCTAGATATATCTCTCTCCACCCAGGGCAGAACTGGGGCTAAAAACCAACCCTGAAAAAATGATCATACCAGCCCCACAGCATTGTGTCATTGTGGCAGCCGCCGGCAGCAGGGAAGGGACAGGGAAGCCTGACATTTGATTTGCCAGGCCTCCATAAGAAAGCTATGTTGTGGCAGAAATGTGGTATTAACGCTTGGGGAAGATAGTATATAAAAAACCCTCTCTTCCTTGCTCTTGCGCTACCGCCAGAATCACGAAATTCAGTTCCCAGTGTCCAGCGCTTCTGGGTTAGGTGACGTTACACAGCTGCTCATTCAGTTATGGGCCGAAGCAATGTCCAGCCTCAGCCTCTGATTGGATGGCTAGTTATATGACGTCACCTGACCCGGAAGTGCCAGATACCAGGAACACAATTCCAGTAGTAGTGCAGAAGCCAGGAATGTAACTGTATAGGGACTAGGACTACAAACTGTGGACTGCTAGTTGTTCCAAAAATGGTCTGGGCATGCTGGGAGTTGTAGTTTTGCTGGGAGTTTTAGCTAAGCAACAGCTGGAGGTCCACAGTTTGGAGACCATTGGCATAGGGAGAGATGCGTCACCCGCCCCGCTGGGACCAGCCCCAGGGACTCATTTCCGGGGTTTCAGCAGGATTTTCAAAGTGCCCTCTCTTACAAAGTAGTAACAGCAGGTCTTCTCTCTTTAGAGGCCACCCCCCACCCCACATAACAGCCCCCCACATCACAGGTCCCCCCCACATCACAGGTCCCCCCTCTCCAGCCCCCCCCCCCCCCACATCACAGGTCCCCCCCACATCACATGTCCCCCCTCCCCACATCACAGGTCCCCCCTCCCCACATCACAGGCCCCCCCCCCACACACACACATCACACACTACATAACAGGACTCTCACCCCTTTCCCTTACATATTAATAGCATAAGGTCCCTTTTCCTCTCACCCTGCATAGTAGATCTTCCCCCGAGCAGCTGCAGTCACTGTGCCGACAGGAGGAGCAGGAGGAGGGGCCAGGAGCAGTGAGGAGGCAGAGAGTAGAGGCCGAGGTGAGTGTCCTGTCTGTACAGCTCCCAGTACAGACTCTGTAGCCCCCAGTCCTCCGGACCTCCGCTCACTGTATCAGCCTGTCAGGCGTCTCAGGATCTGTGTGTAATGCTGCAGCTGCTGAGCACACAGGTCCTGACAGACTGATACAGTGATTTGTAGGGACTCAGGCAGCTTGTCCTCCAGACACTGCCGGCCCAGAGGGCGCGCGGCCGAGCAGGAATTTTCCCGGTATCCCGCTAGGCCAGTCCAGCCCTGCCTTGGGATAGAGGATGTTTTTCAACACTGGACTACTCCTTTAATGGCCTCCAAAATGAAATTCCTCTGATGTATGGGCATCTAGGGATCTTCCACTAAAAAACATTCCACAGCTTTCATGTGGGATGTAACTATATAATGAAGCAATATCTAGTGTTGCCCACATATAGTCCTCTTCCCGTATGATATCTTTCAATAGGGTTAATAAACGCCCATTTATCTCTGAGGTATGCTGGTAAAGACACCACACATTTCTGTAACTGATGGTCTATATATTCAGATAAACATCTGGCAACTATCGGACGACCAGGTGTTTTTTTTTCCGGTCTTTATGTACCTTAGGTAGAAAATAAAAATAAGGTACATTTGGGTTGGGGTTAAATATATATCATGTTTTTCCCTCTTAAAGGGGTACTACGCACCAAGACATCTTATCCCCTCTACAAAGGACCCCCGTGATCTCGGTTGCGGCCCCCTGTTGTCATCACTGCACAGAGAAAACTTACTCTGTGCATAATGACGGGTGATACAGGGGCCAGCACATCGGCATAGCCATTGACTGTCCTGGCATGCTGGGAGTTTTGCTACAGCTGGAGACACCCTATTTGGGAAGCACTGCCGTAGGGTAATTTGGTGTTGGATGCAAATCCCTAATTTAGGCCTCAAATGCACATGATGCTCTTTCACTTTGGAGCCCTCTCATATTTCAAGGCAACAGTTTTGGGTTACAAATTTTTTTTCTCTTCTTTTACCCCTTAAGAAAAGGTAAATTTTGGGTCTACACCAGCATGTTAGTGTAAACAGAGTGTACCATATACATTTGAGGCCTAAATTGGTGATTTGCACAGGGGTGGCTGGAAGTTACAGCAGTTCTGACATAAACATAAAAAACACCCATATGTGACCCCCATTTAGAAAACTACACCCCTCACGTAAAGTAACAAGGGGTATAGTGAGCCTTAACATCCCACAGGTGTTTGACAAATTTTAGTTAAAGTTGGAGGTGAAAATAAAAAAATGTATATTTTTTTTTTCCCTAAAATGCTATTGTTACCCCAATTTTATCATTTTCACAAGGGGAAATAGGAGAAAAAGCCCCGCAAAATTTGTAACCCCATCTCTTCTGAGTCAGAAAATACCCCACATGTGGATGTAAAGTGCTCTGCGGGGGAACTACAGGGCTCAGAAGAGAAGTAGCACCATTGGGCTTTTGGAGAGAGAATCTGGCTGAAATTGAAGGCCATGTGCGTTTAGGCCACCATGGTGCCAGAACAGTGAACCCCCCCCACACACACACACACACACACACATGTGACCCCATTTCGGAAACTACACCCCTAATAAGAAGTGCAGTGAGCATTTACATCTCACAGGTGTCTGATAGATTTTTTTGAGCAGTGGTCTGCCAAAAGAAAAATGAAAATTTCATTTGCACAGCCCACTGTTCCAAAGATCTGTCAAATGCCAGTGGGGTTTAACCCCTTAAGGAACCAGCCCATTTTCACCTTAAGGACCCAGCCATTTTTTGCACATCTGACCACTGTCATTTTAAGCATTAATAACTCTGGGATGCTTTTACTTTTCATACTGATTCTGAGATTGTTTTTTCGTGACATATTCTACTTCATGTTAGTGGTAAATTTTTGTCGAGGCTTGCATCATTTCTTGGTGAAAAATTCCAAAATTTGATGAAAAAATTGAAAATTTAGCATTTTTCTAACTTTGAAGCTCTCTGCTTGTAACAAAAACAGGCATTCCAAATAAATAATATATTGATTCACAGATACAATATGTCTACTTTATATTTTCATCATAAAGTTGAGCACAACACCATATCGCGCTTGTATCCCGTTTCAAAGGGAATAGTGAGATCAGGGGGTGCAGCTCACACCGTGGCGTCCTGGGATTCCTGGACGTCTGGAGGATGCAAGTGATGAAGATCCCCGGGGCTCCGGTTCACGTGGTAAAAAAGGTGTGTTAGAGCGCTCACTCCTGTGGATTAGCTTGACTGTATCGTAGCAGTATAGAGGTAGCTGGACACGGTTAAGTTTAAGAGATAATAACGGGATTTTATTAGGGTAGATCACAGATAACGCGTTTCGAGGGGTGGGACCCCCTCTTCGTCAGATCCAATGATGTGGCAGATGTGGGAGGCCACTGATTTATGCAAAAAAAAGCCCACGTAATTTAACAGCAATTACCGGGTACAGAATAAAATACATATATGCATCTGTGCAATACAGTTTGCACGGTGCTGAGGGTATCTCAAATCCAAAGCAAACATAAATTTAAAACAAATTACATTTAACACGAATAGTATTTAGGTTGCAGATGAAATGAGGTGTTACTACTATTAGCCTGGCCTTCCGTTCGGGGAGCGGAGCAATTAAAAAAAATTCAAAGCGCCGCTCTCTGTGTTATGGCGGCATTTCAAAGATAGAGGTACAGCAGGATCGCGGTCCTCTCATGTAGGGGATACCCCTCTTCTGGGTGTCTGGGAGAAAACGTCCTAAATTACAATGAAGTTGATAGTGGAAGCGCATCTCCTCTGTTTGGATGAAATTGATATATACAGACATCGGCATTACAGTAGAGCATATTTTAAGCAATAGTGTTGTGGTATATTGTGATGCCATTGATCCGGTTACAGGAGACACCCAGAAGAGGGGTATCCCATACATGAGAGGACCGCAATCCTGCTGTACCTCTATCTTTGAAATGCCGCCATAACACAGAGAGCGGCGCTTTGAATTTTTTTAATTGCTCCGCTCCCCGAACGGAAGGCCAGGCTAATAGTAGTAACACCTCATTTCATCTGCAACCTAAATACTATTCGTGTTAAATGTAATTTGTTTTAAATTTATGTTTGCTTTGGATTTGAGATACCCTCAGCACCGTGCAAACTGTATTGCACAGATGCATATATGTATTTTATTCTGTACCCGGTAATTGCTGTTAAATTTCGCGGGCTTTTTTTTGCATAAACCAGTGGCCTCCCACATCTGCCACATCATTGGATCTGACGAAGAGGGGGTCCCACCCCTCGAAACGCGTTATCTGTGATCTACCCTAATAAAATCCCGTTATTATCTCTTAAACTTAACCGTGTCCGGCTACCTCTATACTGCTACGATCCCAGTCAAGCTAATCCACAGGTTTTTACTTTTGGAAGACACCAGAGGGCTTCAAAGTTCAGCAGCAATTTTTCACAAAATTTTCTAAATTGGAATTTTTCAGGGACCAGTTCAGTTTTGAAGTGGCTTTGAAGGGCCTTCATATTAGAAATACCCCACAAATGACCCCATTATAATAACTGCACCCCTCAAAGTATCCAAAATGACATTTGGGTAAGTGTGTTAACCCTTTAGGTGTTTCACAGGAATAGCAGCAAAGTGAAGGAGGAAATTCAAAATCTCCATTTTTTACGCTCGCATGTTCTTGTAGACCCAGTTTTTGAATTTTTACAAGGGGTAATAGGAGAAAAAGCCCCCCCCCAAAATTTGTAACCCAATTTCTCTAGAGTAAGGAAATACCTCATATGTGTATGTCAAGTGTTCGGCGGGTGCAGTAGAGGGCTCAGAAGGGAAGGAGCAACAATGAGATTTTGTTTCAAATACATTTTTATTGAATTTTCAAGAAATACAAAGAACTAATAAAAATGACATATAAACAAAGCAAAAATAACATGTCTGCATATAAACAATAAATCTCATACAATCTGTAACATGTTATAGAATTGTAACAATTGTGTCAAAATTAAGGTTTCAAACGTAAACTGTACCGATTTGGTTACTATCAAGAAGCCACGTATAGATTTGTGAAGCTCGGAAAGTCTCTGCATATACTACATACTTAATATATATAATGTAGTGGGTGTTAACATCTTAAATATATTGAGCATATTTCAGTTGGGTAGGGATAGAAAATGTGAACAATAAATTATAAGTAACAGTTTATACCATATAATCTTACTTGATTTCCGCACTATGCTTCCCCAGGCTCCTCCGTCTCCCTTTATTTTAGAAGACTCGTCTCGTCCGTCCAGGTAAGTATAAACAGTTCGTAAAAGATACCAACGTATGTAGTGTTTCAAATGCCTTTATTGAAATGTGAGTTCCATTTTTGCCATGCCCTTACCTAATTGCCATGCAAAGGTACATTCATATATTCCTGCCGTGGAAACCATTTCCGTGATTTCATTGATATGTGGTATGGTAGCTGTTTTCCAGTTTTTTGCAATGCAACATTTTGTTGTAATCGCTACATGACATAATGGGGTTCTAACGTCGTTCGGAAGTGTGTCTGCACCTATATTTAATAAGAACAACTCAGGTGTCCACAATCTGTCGCTGTGTGTAAGGATTTGGAGTATTGAATTAAGATCCCTATGACGTTGTCCCAGTAGTGGACAGTCCCAAAAAATATGTTTGAGCGTACCAATTCCTCCACAACTGCGCCGACAACTGTTTGGGCAGCTAGGGTAGATAAGGTGTAGCTTGGAAGGAGTAAAGTACCATCTAGAAAGAATTTTATAGTATTGTTCCCTGTGAGAGGAGCAATTAGTATGTAATTTCATCATTTAAATCGCTTTTGACCAGGATTTAGGGGAAATGGTCAAATTTAAATCAGTTTCCCACTTGGTTCTGTATGAAAGAGTAGAAGGATGAGAGTCTACATTATAAAAATCATATAAAGGTTTTGTCGGTAAGTTGTTAATCTGTTGCAAAGAGAAATCCAACAAGTTGTGTAATATTGTTGGGAAATCAGTTCGCTTAGTAGAAAATCTGCTAAAATGTGCTTTCAGATTATTATATATAGGTTTTTCTGTATCTGGTATGTTGTATTTTCTAGATAGGTATTCAAAAGGTGCTAATGTGTCGCCTACCATAATGTCAGCTACATTTTCAATGTTGAATTTGGTCCATCTCTCTATGGTACCTTTCTTTAAAGGGGTACTCCGGTGAAAACCTTTTTTCTTTTAAATCAACTGGTGGCAGAAAGTTAAACATATTTGTAAATTACTTCTATTAAAAAATCTTAATCCTTCCTGTACTTATTAGCTGCTGAATACTACAGAGGAAATTATTTTCTTTTTGGAATGCTCTCTGATGACATCACGAACACAGTTCTCTCTGCTGACGTTATTATAATAATAATAACGCTTTATTTATTGTTGTCCTTAGTGGGATTTGAACCCAAGTCCGCAGCACTGCAAGGCAGCAGTGATAACCACTGAGCCACCATGCTGCCCTTATCGTACATCTGCTATGCATGGTTGCTAAAATGGACAGAGATGTCAGCAGAGAGCACTGTGCTCGTGATGTCATCAGTGTTCCAAAAAGAAACAAATTTTCTCTGTAGCATTCAGCAGCTAATAAGTACTGGAAGGATTAAGATTTTTTAATATATATGTAATTTACAAATATGTTTAACTTTCTGCCACCAGTTGATTTAAAAGAAAAAAAGTTTTCACCGGAGTACCCCTTTAAGAACCATTGCAGGGACGAAAATGGGATTTTTTTTAATCTAATTTCAGTGTCCTGTGATATTAAGGATGCATCATGAGTCCAGGAGTGAAGAGTAGCTTGGACTATAGGGTTGGTTTTAATGTTAATATTTTTTATCCTACTCACATTTAAAATAATGTCTCTCCAATCTGACACTCCATGAACATCAGATGTATGTATGGTTTAAGCCATTCTGTTGATTGATGTAGGAGGATAGATTTGTGATATGCTGTAAGGTTTGGAACTGCTAAGCCTCCATGAGATTGTTTTTTTGATAAGAGAAATCTAGACAATCTGGGTTTAGAGTTGCCCCATATGTATTTTCTCATTTGTAATTGGAGTTTGTTCAAATACAGTTTCGGTATCTTAATTGTTATGTTTCTCAACTATGTGATTTTGGAGAGTGAATTTTTGCTGAAATGGTTTTTGGGGGGCATGTCACATTTTGGAAGCCCCTATGGTGCCAGAAGAGCAGAAAACCCCCACATGGCATACCATTTTGGAAACTACACCCCTCAAGGCACGTACCAAGGGGTCCAGTGAGCCTTAACACCCCACAGGTCTTTTACGACTTTTCGTTAAATTTGGATGTGTAAATGAAAAAAAAAAAAAAAGTTTCACTTCCAGGCAGTGGAAGAGAGGTGGTTGTGGTTGTGATAAATATAAAGCAAATACACTATGTTGAGCTAGCGACTGTTTGTCTGTATACAAGAGTGTGAAGCATACAAGTGAGTGAGTATAAAAGTGAGGGGACTTAAAATTAAGGGACTTTAAATTCAGGAAGTTTAAATTGAAATATTTGATTTTTTTTTTCTTTTCTGTAAATTTTTGCAATCCCCAAATCTAGTATGACCTCCATGTTGGAAAAGGCAGTCCAGTGTGCATCTTGCGCAATGTATGCAATCCTTGAACAACAGTTTGAGGGTGCATATTCCAATGTGCGAAGGGAGCGGCTGGGTGAAACCAGAAGTGTTTTTATTGAACATTTTCCTGCAATGACAAATAATAACCTTACAGTCTGGTGGACAGCATAGGAACAGCATATTCTGTCCAGCACCGGCTCCAGCGTTCAGAACAGTTTGTTCCAAATGCTGAGCAGCAGAGTACCCCTTTAATTTCCCCCCTGCTATATGCAGTACTACATCATTCAGGCTTTAACCTCCTGCGCGGTAATCCCGAGCGTGACTCGGGGTTAATTTTCCCTGCCAGGATCGGTAACCCCCGAGTCACGCAGAATTGCATGATATATCGCAAAAGCAATGCGATATAGGGATGCAGCCCCCGGTAAAACATGCGATTATCTGCTCTGGTCGGCTCCCGTTGCGGGGGCCGGCCAGAGCAGGTAAAGAAAAATACTAAAAGTCAGTGTTTCCCTACCAGGGGGCCTCCAGCTGTTGCAAAACTACAACTCTCAGCATGCCCGAACAGCCAAAGGCTGTCCGGGCATGCTGGGAGTAGTAGTTTCACAACAGCTGGAGGCCCCCTGGTAGAAAAACACTGAGCTCACCTAATCCCGGTCCCTGAAGATGTCGTTCCCCTCCGTGCGGTCCGGGGTGTCCTCTCTTCACTATTCATCTTCTAGGACCTTTCACTTTTCAGCCAATCACAGGCCGCAGTGGTGTAAAGCCTGTGATTGGCTGAAGGGGAAAGGGCTTGTTCTGCAGGAAATACACTAGGTTTGAAATCTGCCGGCAAACCCAGTGTATTCTGCTGCAGGACAAGACAAGGTGACAGAGGGGGGAATGTGACAAAGGGGGGAATGTGACAAGGGGGGAATGTGACAGGGGGGAATGTGACAGGGGGGGGGGAATGTGACAGGGGGGGAATGTGACAGGGAGGGAATGTGACAAGGGGGGAATGTGACAAGGGGGGAATGTGACAGGGGGGGGAATGTGACAGGGGGGGGAGAATGTGACAAGGGGGGAATGTGACAAGGGGGGAATGTGACAAGGGGGGGAATGTGACAGGGGGGGAATGTGACAGGGGGGGAGAATGTGACAGGGAGGGAATGTGACAAGGGGGGAATGTGACAAGGGGGGAATGTGACAAGGGGGGAATGTGACAAGGGGGGGAATGTGACTGGGGGGGAATGTGACAGGGGGAGGGGAATGTGACATGAAGGGGGGATGTGACAGGGGGAGGGGAAATGTGATATGAAGGGGGGATGTGACAAGGGGGGGGATGTGACGGGGAGGGGAATGTAACATGAAGGGGGAGAATGTGACAAGGGGGGGGAATGTGACAAGGGGGGAAGAATGTGACAAGGAGGGGGGAGAATGTGACAAGGGGGGAAGAATGTGACAAGGAGGGGGGAGAATGTGACGGGGGATGTGACAAGGGAGAGGGAAATGTGACGGGGGAGATGTGAAATGGGCGGAGGGAGATGTGAAATTCAGTTAAAAAAAATTGTACCGCTTTTGGTACACATTTCCAGACAGAATCATACCGCCAGGGAGGTTAAACACTCTGCTGCTATCTACCGCCGATTTAATAGAATTGCAATGGATTTAAAGGGGTACTCCGATGGAAAACTTTTTTTTTTAATCAACTGGTGCCAGAAAGTTAAACAGATTTGTAAATTACTTATATTAAAAAATCTTAACCCTTCCTGTACTTATTAGCTGCTGAATACTACAGAGGAAATTCTTTTCATTTTGGAACACAGAGCTCTCTGCTGACATCACGAGCACAGTGCTCTCTGCTGGCATCTCTGTCCATTTTAAGAACTGTCCAGAGTAGGAGAAAATCCCGATAGCAAACATATGCTGCTCTGGTCAATGCCTAAAATGGACAGAGATGTCAGCAGAGAGCACTGTGTTCCAAAAAGAAAATAATTTCCTCTGTAATATTCAGCAGCTAATAAGTACAGGAAGGATTAAGATTTTTTAATACAAGTAATTTACAAATCTGTTTAACTTTCTGGCACCAGTTGATAAAAAAAAAAAAAAAGGTTTTCCATCGGAGTACCCCTTTAAATCCATTGCAATTCTATTAAATCGGCGGTAGATAGCAGCAGAGTGTTTAAAGCCTGAATGACGTAGTACTGCAAATAGCAGGGGGGAAATTAAAGGGGTACTCTGCTGCTCAGCATTTGGAACAAACTGTTCCGAACGCTGGAGCCGGTGCTGGACAGAATATGCTGTTACTATCCTGTACTGGAAGGACTAAGATTTTTTTTATAGAAGTCATTTATAAATCTGTTTAACTTTCTGGCACCAGTTGACAGCTGGACATGGCATAAATATGTATTAGTTTATTTTTAGGGGGTGCCTGTTTTTGACATACCTTACACTCTCCCCCACAAAATTTGATGTTGTCCCCGACATACGCAGACTTTAGTATGAGACCCACATTCTCGTGCTCATCTTCCAATAACCATAGGGAGCCAAGGTTAAGTAGAAATACCATTGCTTGAGGAACTGTCCTCCCTGTAACATCTACTCCCAGTTATGTTACAGTTTCCCACCCGGCACACAGAGCTATGAAGCCTGGTGGAATATTGTGGCCTCTAACCAACTAGTAAAACCCCTTTAACACAGGTTTATGCACATTATTGTGAAAACTAGGGGGACACCTTCCAGTCTTTCTTGGAGTCTGGCCAAAGGGTAGGAAGCCTAGACAACAGAGTACGACTGACAATTTTGCATTGTCCATTACCTTCTGGATGATATAGGGTCGTATGGGAGTTCTGAATGTGGCAGTTTTTCTGAATAACTTTTTTTCAAATTCTTTCCCCATGTCATAGTGAATTCTGGTAGGAAATCCAAATTTCAAGACAAAGTCACTGAATATCTTAATGTTAACTGTCTTTGCTGACTTGTTTTTGGTCGCATAGATTTGAGCACACCTGGTGAAGTGGTCTATTACTACTAGTATGTACTCGTAACCTCCTTTGCAGGTTTCCAGATGGAGGAAGTCGATGGAGACCATGTCAAAGGGATAAGTAGTGATAATATTATTCAATGGAGCTCTGGTAGGCTTATTGGGGCATTTGTCTTTCAGACAGGTACATTGGTGATTAATGTACTGCTCGGCATCTCTCTGTATATGTGGCCAAAAGAATCTTTCTCTGATCAAATTTACAGTCCTTTCAACTCCTAGGGGAATCATTTCTTTATGCAATTCTCTCAACCCCAATGAATGATATAGCTTGGGTAACACTAATTGAAAACCTGTAGGTGTTTTCCGTCTCAAGATTCCATCTTCGTCACGGTATAATTTGGTCCATTGCTTCATTAGTATGAAGAGATCAACTTTGTCATTCCTGCTTTGATGGGAACCCGTTTTGGTTTTTGAACTTCCACACTGGACAGTCTTCTTTTTGTGCTGCCCTGATTGTCTCTTTAGGTATTTGGGCTACCTTCTTTTGGGTACCATCTATTGTTGATGTGGTATTTGCGATGGTTATGGGACACAGCCAAAGTGTTTCTTCTTTCTATCATACTTGAAGTGCTTGAGTTATGCAATTGATGACTTTGCGGTCGACTTCTTGTGAACTGTTGCATGTATTGTTCAGGACTTAGTGGCATACAAGAGAGCATGTCGGCATCTGCATTATTCTTTCCTGGACGATATTTGTGAAATTAAAGTCAGCTAGTTCTGCAACCCATCAATGGCCTGTTGTGTTTAGTTTAGACGTAGTTAGGACATAAGTTAGTGAATTGTTGTCAGTATAGACTACAAAGGATGTACAGTAGTATAGAAGGCTTCTGAATCTTTCACATATGGCCCACTTCATTGTGAGGAATTCTAGTTTTCCTGAATGCATGTGATAGTTCTTCTTGGCAGGGGTGAGAGTCCTGGACCTGTAAGCAATTACTTTTAATTTAGGAGCTGCTCTTGGTACAGCACAGCTCCTAGTCCTTCTTGATAGGCATCAGAGTGCAGAACAAAGGATTTGCTGTAATCCGGGTAGCCCATAACTAGAGGATGAGTTAAGACCTCAATAAGCCGGTTCAGCACTACCTGGTGGTGGTCGGTCCAGACTATAGGCTTATGCAAAAGTCGTTGACCTTTTAGTTTTGGTGATGGCTTCTTCCTCTTCTTAGGTGGGTGAGCCGTTACTGACGTCTCTGCTGATAGCAATTCATACAGGGGTTTTGTAAACCTGGAAAAGTTTTGGATGTAGGGACAATAGTAGGAGATGAATCCTAATAACTTCCTTAGTTCTTCAACAGTCTTTGGCTGGTTGTTCCTCAAGGCCAGCACAGGCAAGTGTCTGCTGGATCCATGGAATGGCCATCTTTGGACAAGATATTGTGCAGGAATCTGACTTTGTTTCAGAAGAGTTCACATTTCCTCACGATTAACTTGACTCCATGTTTGTGATACCGTTGCAGTGCTGACCGGACATGCTCCACATGTTCTTGGAATTATTTGCTGTGAACCAGGTTGTCATCTAGGTACGGCAGACAGACCTCATCCCACAGTCCCATTAGGCAAGTTTCCATGCTCGGTTGAAATTCAGCTAGTGCAGAGCGAAGGCCAAAGGGTATTCTGATCCACTCATACAGACCCAAAGGTGTGATGAAGGCAGCCAGTGGTCGACTGGATTCTTCCACAAATCCTTGATGGTAGGCTTTCCCTTGGTCTAGCACCGAAAACCATGAACTTCCTCCTAGGCTGTCCAGCATGTTTTGTATCCGTGGGATTGGATGACGGTCAGGGATGGACTTATGGTTCAACTAAATGTAGTCGCAACACAGTCTTAAACTACCGTCCTTCTTTCTCACACACACAATGGGTGAAGAGTATGATGATTTTGACTCTGCAATCCATCCGCAGTTCAGCAAATCCTGCAAATATTCTTTCACCTCCTGGTGTAGTGGCTTAGGCACAGGCATGTAAGTTCTTCTAACTGGTGTATTGTCTTTGAGGCGTGGTTGCAACTGTAGGGAAGGGATGCATCCGACATCAGAATCACCTTTAGCAAAGGCGTGGCATTCCTCCTTTAGCAAACTATCAGTTTGTCTTCCTCTGGTAGGTGTTCTATAGGTACCGTTGGATCCCAGTATTCTCGATGAGCATAGCCTGTGTCACGATGCCGGCTGGCAGGTAGTGGATCCTCTGTGCCAGAGAGGGATGGCGAGGACCGCGCTAGTGGACCGGTTCTAAGCCACTACAGGTTTTCACCAGAGCCCGCCGCAAAGCGGGATGGTCTTGCTGCGGCGGTAGTGACCAGGTCGTATCCACTAGCAACGGCTCACCTCTCTGACTGCTGAAGATGCTGAAGATAGGCGAGGTACAAGGGAGTAGGCAGAAGCAAGGTCGGACGTAGCAGAAGGTCGGGGGCAGGCGGCAAGGATCGTAGTCAGGGGCAACGGCAGGAGGTCAGGAACACGGACTAGGAACAGACAAGGGAACGCTTTCACTAGGCACTAAGGCAACAAGATCCGGCCAGGGAGTGCAGGGGAAGTGAGGTGATATAGGGAAGTGCACAGGTGGGAGCCAATTAAGCTAATTGGGAAGATTGGGCCAGGCACCATCATTGGTGCACTGGCCCTTTAAATCGCAGAGACCCGGCGCGCGCGCGCCCTAGGGAGCGGGGCCGCGCGCGCCGGGACAGGACCGAGGGAGAGCGAGTCAGGTACGGGGGCCGGGGTGCGCATCGCGAGCGGGCGCTATCCGCATCGCGAATCGCATCCCGGCTGAAGGCGGGACCGCAGCGCACCCGGTCAGTGGATCTGACCGGGGCGCTGCAACAACGAAGATGAGGCGAGCGCTCCGGGGAGGAACGGGGACCCGGAGCGCTCGGCGTAACAGTACCCCCCCCCTTGGGTCTCCCCCTCTTCTTGGGGCCAAAGAACCTGAGGAAAAAAAACTCAATTTTTCCGTGATGAGGTCCGATGCAAATTAGGAGGGGTTCTGTGTGGAAACGTACGAGACAGTCCAATCTTTTATTGTAAAAACAATAGATGTAGAGGGGTCTGGCGAGACTGGTCACAGGAACGTAGAACCTGTTGATGAGAGAGGCCAAAAAAAATTTTCCTGCAGATCCGGAATCCAAGAAGAGCATAGTAGAGAAGGAGAAGGTAGAGGCAGATATCCGCACAGGCACAGTAAGGCGTGGAGAAGCAGAGTTGACATCAAGAACTGTGTCACCTTTGTGCGGAGTCAGCGTACGTCTTTCCAGGCGGGGAGGACGGATAGGACAATCCTTCAGGAAGTGTTCGGTACCGGCATAGTACAGGCAAAGATTCTCCATGCGGCGTCGTGTCCTCTCTTGAGGTGTCAAGCAAGACCGGTCAACTAGCATAGCCTCCGCGGCGGGAAGCACAGGAACAGATTGCAGAGGACCAGAGGAGAGAGGAGCCGGAGAGAAAAAACGCTTCGTGCGAACAAAGTCCATATCCAGGCGGAGCTCCAGACGCCATCCGGAAGAACGCATGTCAATGCGAGTGGCTAGATGAATGAGTTCATGTAGGTCAGCAGGAGTCTCTCGTGCGGCCAGAACATCTTTAATGTTGCTGGATAGGCCTTTTTTAAAGGTCGCGCAGAGAATCTCACTATTCCAGGACAACTCGTAAGCAAGAGCACGGAACTGAATGGCGTACTCGCCAACGGAAGAAACACCCTGGGCCAGGTTCAGCAGGGCAATCTCGGCTGAAGAAGCTCGGGCAGGTTCCTCAAAGACACTTCGAATTTCCGAGAAGAAGGAGTGTACAGAGGCAGTGACGGGGTCATTGCGGTCCCAGAGCGGTGCGGCCCATGACAGGGCTTTTCCAGACAGAAGGCAGAACACGAAAGCCACCTTAGACCTTTCAGTAGGAAACTGGTCCGACATCATCTCCAAGTGCTGGGAACATTGCGAAAGAAAGCCACGGCAATACTTAGAGTCCCCATTAAATTTGTCCGGCAAGGACAGGCGGAGGCTAGGAGTGGCCACTCGCTGCGGAGGAGGTGCAGGAGCTGGCGGAGGAGAAGATTGCTGGAGAAGTTGCGACTGAAGTTGGTGCGAAATGGTGGACATTTCCGACAGCTGACGGGTTAGAAGGGCGATCTGTCGGGCTTGCTGGGCGGCCACCGTGGTGAGGTCAGCGACAACTGGCAGAGGAACTTCAGCGGGATCCATGGCCGGATCTACTGTCACGATGCCGGCTGGCAGGTAGTGGATCCTCTGTGCCAGAGAGGGATGGCGAGGACCGCGCTAGTGGACCGGTTCTAAGCCACTACAGGTTTTCACCAGAGCCCGCCGCAAAGCGGGATGGTCTTGCTGCGGCGGTAGTGACCAGGTCGTATCCACTAGCAACGGCTCACCTCTCTGACTGCTGAAGATGCTGAAGATAGGCGAGGTACAAGGGAGTAGGCAGAAGCAAGGTCGGACGTAGCAGAAGGTCGGGGGCAGGCGGCAAGGATCGTAGTCAGGGGCAACGGCAGGAGGTCAGGAACACGGACTAGGAACAGACAAGGGAACGCTTTCACTAGGCACTAAGGCAACAAGATCCGGCCAGGGAGTGCAGGGGAAGTGAGGTGATATAGGGAAGTGCACAGGTGGGAGCCAATTAAGCTAATTGGGAAGATTGGGCCAGGCACCATCATTGGTGCACTGGCCCTTTAAATCGCAGAGACCCGGCGCGCGCGCGCCCTAGGGAGCGGGGCCGCGCGCGCCGGGACAGGACCGAGGGAGAGCGAGTCAGGTACGGGGGCCGGGGTGCGCATCGCGAGCGGGCGCTATCCGCATCGCGAATCGCATCCCGGCTGAAGGCGGGACCGCAGCGCACCCGGTCAGTGGATCTGACCGGGGCGCTGCAACAACGAAGATGAGGCGAGCGCTCCGGGGAGGAACGGGGACCCGGAGCGCTCGGCGTAACAGCCTGCTGGCGACTGACTTGTATTTACATTATCCACTCAACCCTCTGGCTCTGCTCTGGGTGACTGTATACCATGAGTTACCGAGTGAGTAGCGCACTCACTGATTCTTTTGGCTTCACCTGAGCTGGGTATGTCATCTTGATGAGTTAGAGACACCCAATCCTGGTTTGACTAGGTAATATACAGTCCTTCTGGCATATCATAAACCTCATCAGGGGTAAACAAGACTGTGATCTTGCAAGATCGGTTTGGCATGAGCCCTACATCCGATATATGTCACAGTGTTTGCCGGAATTCTTTGGCTCTTGGTACCCGTCTTTAGTGCGATACCACCAGTTTCTCTCAGGCTGGCTTGTAGTTGACTCACCAAGACTTCTGCTTTGGGGGTCGGCAAACCCAAGGCGGCTCCTAGTAGGTCCATGAACACTGTAATGGTTCTACTTTCCTTGACAGCTGTCTCCTTGAAGAGTTCTTCTATGACATTATACCCGATGATAGTTGTCTCTGCAACGTTCTCATCTGCCGATTCCACCAGTGGCACTACTAGCTGTTTGTTGTTACTCCCTGCTGTTAGTTGAAAAACTACCTCAATCCACCCGGAGAATGGAACTTCCGTTGCGTTGGCTGCATTCCCAATGAGGATTTCTGGCCCCAGCAATTCTTCAAAAGATCGGAGCAATGTATGTGGCAGAACCCGCTGTCTCCAGTTCTCATTGATGATGCTCACTTGAGAGCCCATATCCAATTTGGCTTGGACAGGAGTATTACCTATTTCACAGTCCATAAGACACCTTTTTCCAACGAGACTCAGTAACTTGCTATTTTGTCTCATGGTAACATCGTCCACATGAGTTAGTACTTGCTCCTCCATCTGGAGAGATCTTTGGTTATAACAGTTGAGCACTTCTTGAAAGGGGTGTGGGTCCAACCTGTCAGCTATGGCACTATGACATTATTTTTGGAACTTGCTGATTTGCTGTTAACGAGAGTTTAACTTTGGCAGCAACCCTCTCCCGTTTAACTGATTTGGTCTGAGTGTTCTGCAACACCTTGCTCTATGTCCAGATCGTCTACAGTTGAAGCAATGATCGCACGCACTTTTCTGACCGGACCTCTTACAGGATTGACAACATCCATTGCTCATACCCACTGTTACCTGGGAATTCACGGTCTTGTCGGGTTCTCGAATCTCGAAGAAGTGTCTTTATCTCTATCTCTTTTTGCAGCTTTTCCAGTTCAGAGTTGCTCTTAGACAGCTGTTTCATCATTGGGCTACTTGCCTGTGGTGGGGACCAAGGGGTTGTGTCGGCAGTCGTAGCCAGGACCCTTGGTTCTTGAGGACATTGTAAGGTGTTAGACTGACATTCTTTCTCTTTTGTTGAACTGCTGTGCTGAGATTTATTTTGCTTCTGTTCCCTTTCCATCTTCATGTTAGCGGCTTCATTCGTTTTCTCTATAAGCACCTCATCTGGAATGGAAGGGTCATCCAAATACTGCTTCAGTTGGAATTTGATGTGGTCATTTCTCAGTCCAGTACCCACTGATCTTAGAAATTTCTTCTATATCAGCTCAGTCCCAAAATGTTTATCCGAGCCTTCCCCTTGGGAGACAAATAGCAACCGATCTTTCAATTCAATCGCTCTGAAAAGGAAATACTGTGGAGTTTCATTGCTTTTCTGGGAAATGTTTAGGAGTTGCTGGTACAGTTCGGAGGCGTTCTCCTCCTTGTAGTGACTTTTTAAGATTCGTTGCACTAGAGTCAGTCCACATTTTAAGATAAGTTTCACTAGAGTCAGCCCATTTTTCATCTCCAACATACCTCTGAGGCTTATACCAGGGCTAATAGCTTTGACCACTGTTCGACAATCTCATTCTCAGGATACCCTTTCAGTAGTCCCAGGTCAATTTGGTGCATCCGATTGGTGTAGGACAGCTTATCCTTCTGTTCAGAGTAAGCGTAGCTGGCTCTGGTTTTGGCTGACTGTCACTCGAGTCTTTACTTTTGGTACTCAGTTCTTTTTGGTTCTCAGTTCTGTTTCAATGTTTTTATTAAGGTTTTCAGTAAAGAATAAAGTATACAATACATGTAACATAGTTATGCCAACAGAAAAGGAATGTAAACTCCCATATGTAAGTTATCAATACAGTAAACATAAGTCCGATAAACTCGGATCGCCAAGTCTCAAGCCAGTTGTGGTTTGCGAATAGGGATACTTATAAAGGTTCCTCCGATTGAACATTAGTCACAAGATGAGCTATTTGGAGGAGACCCGACTATCTAAATCAATCAATATATGTCAAGACCGATTAGCCCGGTAACACCGGGTTGTGACCAATACAAAGACAGACACACAGGGGAAGACAACACGTATAGTGAAACAAGGGAGAGAAGATAGGTTCGGAAGGAGAAAGAGAAGGGAGAGAAAGAGAGGAAAAGTGCAAAGGCAGAAACTTCACGAAGGGTTACCCAGATAGTCCACCCAAGGTTGCCAGGTAGCTTCAAAAGATTGTTGGGAATCATTTAGGAGGCTCGTCGGTTTGTCATTAGCCATTATCCAGTTTAGCTTGGGGCATATCAGCTGAAATTGCACAGAACCTGATTTCCAATTAGTCGCTATAGCTATCTTGGCGGCTAGAAAGATGTAGGAAATAAGTTTGCAAAGTCCCTTTGAGACATTCGGGATTGGGGCATTTAATAGAGCTTGCTCCGGGGATTTCACAAGGTTCACACCTGTGACCGACAGGATAAAATAGTAGACCCGTATCCAAAAGTGTTTTACTCGTGGGCAAGTCCACCAAATGTGGAACATAGTTCCCTGCTGCTGGCAATTACGGAAGCACAATGGAGAGGCTGTGGGGTACATTTTAGCTATTCTAGTAGGGACCAAGTACCATCGAAGTAGCACCTTCCAGCCCGCTTCCTGCAAGGATGTATTAATGGAGAGTTTGGAGGTAATAGAGACGCTAAGGGTCCAATCTTTCAGGTCAATTTCCTTCCCCAAGTTCTTCTCCCAGGCAATCATATACGGTAATTTGGTGGGGGTAGATAATAGAGTGTTATAGATAGAAGAGATAGTGCTCCTACTGTCAAAAGCTCTCAGACACATTGATTCATAAGAGGTGCGGGAAGTAATGTCCGTCCCAGTCTTCTTAAGACCCGGCAAAAAGTGAGAAATTTGACTGTAGCGGAATAATTCTGAGTCGGGTAGATTATAGAAGGCGCGGAAGTATGCTATTGGTTTAATACCCAGTCTATCAATAAAGTCACCTATGCGAAATAATCCCTTATTTGTCCACCATGAGAAAGCCAGCGAGACCATGCCAGGAGGAAATTTAGGATTACGTAGAAGTGGCGCTACCGGGGTGTGGGCTGATCGTAAGGGGAATCTATTACGAAGACTATCCCACAATTGTAACGATTGAGATAAAATAGGAGAGAGGATTGAGGGTCTTTCTTTAGCTGGGAGCCAATGTAAGAGGGATAGAGGTACGGTAGGTGCAGCTAACTGTTCGATGGAGACCCATTGGGGGCTAGAGTGGTGTATGTGAAATTGGGTAAGCTGTCCTATTCTCGCTGCTTGGTTATATTTTTTAAGATTAGGGACCCCCAATCCCCCTTGAGAACGGAGAGCAAACAGTGTACTGCGTCCCACTCTGCTACCATTGGAGCCCCAAATAAAAGTAAGAAAGTCCGATTGCAAGCGATCTAAAGCTTGAGAGGGAACGGAGATTGGCAGGGCACGGAAAGCATAAAGTACTCTAGGTAAGAGATTCATTTTGATCAAGGCAATTCTACCAAACCACGATACGAGGAAGTTAGTCCAAGTACATAAGTCACTCCTAATGTCTCGGAATAAGGGGGGGAAAGTTGGCTGAGTACAAGGAGGAAATCGAGGGGTCAAATTAATACCTAAGTAAGGAAGACTATGCGTGTTCCATTGGAAATCAAAGTTCAGTTTCAGCAGTTTAACCGTCCTGTCTGGAAGATTTATATTCAGAGCTATTGATTCGGAAGAGTTTAGTTCCAAACCCGATATCTCCGCGAATTTAGATAGGACGTGAAACAGATTAGGGAGGGAGGCCAAGCGGGAGGACAAAGTCAGCAGGAGGTCGTCTGCAAAGAGGGCCACTTTATGTTCCCCTGTTCCCGCCCTGATGCCTAAAATAGAGGGAGAGTTGCGAAGAACCGCTGCCAGCGGTTCCATAGCTAAGGCAAACAGGGCAGGGGAGAGGGGACAACCCTGCCTCGTTCCTCTCCTGACCCGGAAGGCCTCCGAGGCATAACCTCGAACATTAACCGTAGCCCAAGGATTCGTATATAATGTGCGTAGGAGTCTGATAAATTCCGGGCCAAAGCCCCTGCGTTCCAGAGCTAAGAACTTATATTCCCAATGTAAAGAGTCGAAGGCCTTCCGTAGGTCTAGAGAGAGCAGAAACCCTGTTTGGCAACTAGTATTGCCATCCCAAGGGGAATGTAAAAGAGTGATCAGATCAATTATTCTTCGAGTCTGGTCCGGGGCCTGTCTACTTGGGATGAAGCCCACCTGGTCCGGGTGGACATAGGCCCCTATAAAAGTGTTCAAGCGTAAGGCCATAATTTTGGTCAGTAATTTCATGTCGTTATTAATCAAAGAGATAGGGTGGTAATTGTCACATACAGAGTGGTCTTTGTTCTGTTTCGGGATGGCTTTTATAACAGCCATGGAATATTCCAGGCCCAGGGGAGCCCCCCGACGTATAGCATTAAATAAATCAACGAGATGAGGTAGGAGGACTGGGGCAAACTTCTTATAATAAAGGGCTCCAAAACCGTCCGGACCAGGTGTGCTAGCTGTTTTAGAGGACTTGATAGCTAAGGGCACCTCCTTTGGAGTGATAGGCTTCTCCATGGTCTCTTTATGCTCAGGATTAAGAGTGGTTAGGTTAGCCATTGCGAGAAACTCAGTTGCCTTATCCTTATTCAAGGGGGGGGGGGGGGGGAAATCATATAGTGATTGAAAATATTTTGCAAACTCCCCCAAGACTAGATGAGGGCTCTGAGAGAGAGTGCCATCTCGTGAGCGAAGCCTGGGAACCGCCCCCAAGGATCGCCTAGGAGCTAATTTCCTAGCCAGATGGGCACCAGGTTTGTCGCCCCGAGAGAAAAAGCGGTACCTGGACCAACGAAGACTCTTTTCCGCTCGGGCCGTCAAAGCCATATTGAGGGCTGCCCTAGCATCCTCCACCCTAGCTCTAAGATCCCGCTCTGGGAAAGTCTTATGCTCTCTCAGCAGATCAGCATAAGCCTTTTCCTTTGCATTCAGATCAGACATATAGGCCTTTTTGATACGTGAACCCATTTGGATCAACTTCCCCCTAATAGTCGCCTTAAGGGCTGCCCAAACTGTGGGAATGGGGACCTCACCAGTGGAATTTGTTATAAAATAGTGTTTGATTTTCTCCATTATTTCCTCGACTCTGGCAGGGTCAGATAACAATGATTCATTCAGAGTCCATCGGAAGGACGTAGGTTTAACCCACCAATCACTCAGTCCGATACAAACAATGCCGTGGTCTGACCACGAGCATGGGAGAATTTTCGCATAGGTGACCAACGGTAACAATCCCGCGGGCATGAAAATATGGTCTATACGGGAATAAGTAGAGTGGGGGGAGGAATAATATGTGTAGTCTCTAGAAGTAGGATTGAAATTCCTCCATGCATCAGTGAGGTCATGCGAAAACAGTAATTTAGCAAAAAGAAGGGCCTGGGGAGAAGGAGCTCTGAGGGTGAGAGACCCCGGAGGCGATTTGCCCGTGATATGATCCAGCGCCAAGTTGGAGTCTCCTCCCAGGATCAGGGATCCTTCGATGTGCGGAGTTAGAGCTGTGAACATATCATGGAAAAACTGTAATTGATTATCATTAGGGGCATAATAGGATACAAACGTCACCACTGAATCAAGAATTTCCCCAGATATCAATAAGTAACGTCCCTCTGGGTCACTGATCATAGTATGAAGAGTGAATGAGACTTTGTTAGAGAAACAAATTGCCACTCCCCTTTTCTTTTCAGGCGAGGAAGCTAAATAAAAAGTTGGGAACCAGGTATGGAAGTAAGAGGGGGCTGAGTCAGTGGAAAAGTGCGTCTCCTGTAGTAAAATAATTTGATTCTCAGTTCAATTGCTGTTCTGGTTGGGGGTCTTTCTCCCTGAAGCTTGGAACTTATGCATTGTCCCTCCTCTTCTCTAGCTCACTAATTCATTTTTTTGTAGCTTGGAGAAAAGGTACCACCGTCTCCTCACTTTCAGCTTCGACCACTTCATCTATCACCTCATTAAGGATCCCCATAAAATGGCGCCGGGTTTTTCCTTTCGCCATGCTGGCATCAGGATTTTTGATGAATTGGTAAATCTCGATGAGATCGCCCACTGACAAGGGGACCAGGTGTCCACTGATTTCATCCTGCAGCCTCTCTAGATCTATCTGCGTTCGCTTGCCGTGCTGCAAAGGTTAAGATCCTAATCTCCTATGAACTTTATGTAACCGCTCTCCTTACTTCCGGGACCGCGTCTTCTCCACCCGCTCCCCGTAAGGGCCGCCAATTTTGTTGCACGTGTGCTGAAAGTATGGTCAATAATTCCAATGTGCGAAGGGAGCGGCTGGGTGAAACCAGAAGTGTTTTTATTGAACATTTTCCTGCAATGACAAATAATAGTCTTACAGTCTGGTGGACAGCATAGTAACAGCATATTCCGTCTGGCACATTTCAATACACAACTATTTATTTAATACTAACATTCATGTATTCAGCTATAACATTCTTATACATACATAAGATAATCCATTATCAGGTGCACTATATATATATATATATATATATATATATATATATATATATATATATATATAGAGAGAGAGAGAGAGAGAGAGAGTAGTTAGGAGTAGCCGTATTAGTCCAGTGATGCAACTCTGTGTATATATATATATATATATATATATATGTTACCATGAACCCCCACAACAGCCGCATTCACTACACTCTAGACCAGTGGTCTCCAACATGCAGACCTCCAGATGTTGCAAAACTACAATTCCCAGCATGCCCGGACAGCCGTTGGCTGTCCGGGCATGCTGGGAGTTGTAGTTTTGCAACATCTGGAGGTCCGCAGGTTGCAGACCACTGCTCTAGATCTCTAGATTAGAGATGAGCGAACTTACAGTAAATTCGATTCGTCACAAACTTCTCGGCTCGGCAGTTGATGTCTTTTCCTGCATAAATTAGTTCAGCTTTCAGGTGCTCCCGTGGGCTGGAAAAGGTGGATACAGTCCTAGGAGACTCTTTCCTAGGAATGTATCCACCTTTTCCAGCCCACCGGAGCACCTGAAGGCTGAACTAATTTACGCAGGATAAGTCATCAACTGCCGAGCCGAGAAGTTCGTGACGAATCGAATTTACTGTAAGTTCGCTCATCTCTACTCTAGATCATCCATTTACTTCACTAACATCTGAGCAGGATTGATCTCCTCACACTGCATCACCAGGAGCCTTAGCTGAGCGCAGACATGTGCATTCAATAGTTTTACCCTGTTTATTTCCCTCCGTGTTTGCTCTCTTACCTGTAGTGACAAATCATAGCCTTTTAGTCTGATGGACAGGATAGTAACTGTATATTCTGTCCCAGGAACTAAAGGTTCGTCATTTAAGTTCCCCCCCTGCTATTCGCAGTACTATGTCTTTCAGACTTTAAACACTCTGCTGCCATCTACTGGCGAATTAGTAGAATTACAATGGATTTTACTTTCCTATTATGACAGCTGGACATGTCATAAATATACATGTTATTTTGTTTTTATTGTTTTTGATTTACCTTACACTTGCACAGCTCTCCAGACATCGCGGCTGCTTCCCCTGCTCTCTGATAGGCCAAGAGCGGCAGCGAGATCTGGAGCACACTGTGCATGCGCGCGCACACGACTCGCAGCTCCCTCTGTGTCTGCTCGTAATGACGGATTACTGCTGTGAGCAGGACACAGGCACAGCTGGGGGCACAATCTAGGAACGGGCAGTAGCACATCCGCAGCGTCAAATGTACTGCGGATGCGCTACTTGTGATTCTACTGTTGGCGAATACCTCTCAATAGGGGACACTTCACAATAACAGACACCTCCCAAAAGTTCCCCATATAGTCCCTTAAAGGGTACCTCTCATCAAAAAAACTTTTGATATATTATAGATTAATGTATGCAGAATAACTTTACAATTGCATGTTATTAAAAAATATCCTTCTTTCTATTTAATTTTCCACTTTGAAGAAATGACCACTAGGGGTCTCCCTACCAGTCCTGGCAGCAAGCATTTCAGACTCATGCTGGAGTCCTAAACACTACGAGCTGCCAGTCTGCTTTGTTCACAAAGGAGAACACTCAGAGCTGCCAGCCTGCCTTGTTCACAGCCTGTTTGGCTGTGAACAAAGCAGGCTGGCAGCTCTGAGTGTTTAGGACTCCAGCATGAGTCTGAAATGCTTGCTGACACGACTGATCGGGAAAAATACAATAGAAAGAAGCGTATTTTTCATTAACATGCTATTGGAAAGTTATTCAACATTCATTAATCTAAAATATATCAAAAGTTTATTTGATGAGAGGTACCCTTTAACCTGTTGGGGATGAAGAGCATACCTGTACGCCCTTTGCCCCCTCCCTTTCTATAACGCGGGGCCATGCCATGGCCCAGCGTCATAGCGGGTCGGGCCCGGCCTCTAACAACGGCCAGGACCTGTGGCTAATAGTGTGCAGCACTGATTGCGGTGCCGCGTGCTATTAACCCTTTAGATGCGGCGTTCAAAGTTGAACGCCGCATCTAAAGGGAAAGTAAAAGATTAGTGTGTGCAGTGTTATAGATCCCTATGGGAGCTATAACACTGCAAAAAAAAAAGTGAAACAAAAAACAAGTGAATAAAGATCATTTAACCCCTCCCCTAATAAAAGTTTGAATCACCCCCCTTTTCCCATTATAAAAAAAACAAAAAAAAAAACAGTGTAGATAAAAATAAAAATAAACATATGTGGTATCTCCACATGCGGAAATGTCAGAATTATAAAACTATATCATTAGATAAACCACACGGTCAATGGCGTAGGCGCAAAAAAATTCCAAAATTGCGTATTTTTGGTTACTTTTTACATCATGAAAAAATGAATAAAAAGCGATCAAAAAGTCAGATCAATACAAAAATGGTACTGATAAAAACTTCAGCTCACGGCGCAAAAAAATTAGCCCTCATACCGCCCCATATGCGGGGAAAAAAAAGTTAAAGGGTTCAGATGATGACAATTTTAAATGTATAAATTTTCCTGCATGTAGTTATGATTTTTTCCAGAAGTGCGACAAAATAAGTAGGGTATCATTTTAATCGTATGGACCTACAAAATAAAGATAAGGTGTCATTTTTACCGAAAAATATACTACGTAGAAACAGAAGCCCCCAATAGTTACAAAATGGCATTTTTTTTCTTCAATTTTGTCGCACAATGAATTTTTTTTCCGTTTCGCCTTAGATTTTCGGGTAAAATGACTGATGTCACTACAAAGTAGAATTGGTGGCGCAAAAAATAAGCCATCGTATGGAAAAACCCTCCGTCCCCAATGGGTTAAGACTTAATGTATTTGCATCCAATAGCGGACATGGATGGATACACCTGTGCAGATACATTAACTTCCCAATAGCGGACAATCAGGAGAGGGGATGCAGTAAGCAGGGGAGGGAGGCTGATAGCTCAGTGTGCGTGCAAACACAGTGTATCGCTTGCAGTAGTATTCGTGCCAATAATCAGGTGAGGGAGAAAAACAACAGTTGCCCATCTGCCTCTTGACAAAGCCACTGAGGTGGTGAAACATGTTGAGGGGGGCCAAGTATTTAGTTTTCATGCAAGCACATCTACTCTGATTAATAGATGTGTAACTGCAGGCACAAGTATTTCCAATACATTTTTGTGAGACAAGAAACCAGGTGGCCAAGTGCAATATACTCCATAATGCAGGATCAGAATAGGTAGACAGCACTGGATTTGAAATGGGCACTTTACATATGTTGTAAACAATAGTTTTTCTAATATACTTCAATGAATAATTTTCACATTTTGTTAAAGAAAACTAGCTTTGAAAATGCCACCACTAGGGGTCCCCATACCTCCTGGGACACTGATGAGTCCCACAGCAGCATGAGGGTGTCCAAGAGTCATGGACACGAGATGGCTGATTGACAAGGCTGCAGGAGGAACACAGTCTGCCGCAACACTGCTGTAACACAGAGTTTTACAAATCATGTGCCTCCAGCTGTTACAAAACTACAACTCCAAGCATGTCTGGACAGTCAAAGGATGTCTGGGCATGCTGGGAGTTGACGTTTTGCAAAAGCTGTAGGCACACAGCTGAAGGCAACACTGCTGTAAAAAAGAGTTATCCAAACACTATACCACAAACTATTCCAAAACTACAAAAAGTCCCAGCATTACAGGACTGCCTAAGGATGACACACATGAATGACATAGGAAGATGTAAGTTATACACTCACCATATTGTCTTTGTACAGTCAATCTCCAATAATCATTGTGTGTGTGTGTTTGTGTACAGCATGAATCTAGAAAGGAAAGAGTTACAGAGCAGGGCTGCCAGGCTCCCAAGAGCAGCGAGTCAGCAGAGTGAGGGAGGGGGAGGAGTCATCACAGTGCAGGCAAGAGAGGAACACGTCCTTTTGAGACAATTGAAAACACATTGAGCAGCTGTAATATGCAATTTTTTATTGAAATGTCGGTGACAGAGACATCAAAATGACATGAATATGATCAGGTTGAAATAATTTTTATTGAAATTTTCCAAGAATATTACAACAATAGGTATAGTAGGCCATAAAAACATAAAATGGCCAAAGTAACAAAACAAATACAGTAAACTGTGCTATAGTAAAGTTAAGACCATCAGTTTCAGTCTGTAAAGCCACTCAGTTTGAAAAAAAGTAAAACAAAATAATTTTAGACATAGGTATTGTATAATCACACCTGGAATTACATCAGCGGATCGTGAGCAAATAGTATTCAGGAAGCCATAGTCCTCCCCTCTCTCTTATACAATAGGGTATGTATGTGTACATGATCAGGGTGAGGTACTGAGTAACATAGAACAGTTTTTGTTTTTGTTTGTGGAATCTGACAGGTACGCTTTAACTTTTGTATGTGAGTCTGATCACAGTGCTCTCTGCTGACACCTCTGTCCATGTCAGGAACTGTCCAGAGCAGGAGAGGTTTGCTATGGGCATTTGCTCCTACTCTGGACAGTTCCTGACATGGTCAGAGGTGTCAGCAGAGAGCACTGTGGTCAGACTGGAAAGAACTACACAACTTTCTCTGGAGCATACAGCAGCTGATAAGTACTGGAAGGATAAAAAATTTTTTTTATATAGAAGTAATTTACAAATCTGTTAAATTTTCTGGAACCAGCTGATTTTAAACATTCCTTAACCTCTTTAACAACCTTAACCTCTTAAGGACCAAGGACGTACCGGTAAGTCCTGAGTCCTTTCCCTTTCTATAATGCGGGGCCACGTCATAGCAGGTCGGGCCCGGCCTCTAACAACGGCTGGGACCCGTAGCTAATAGCGTGCAGCACTGATCGTGGTGCCGCGCTATTAACCTTTTAGACGCGGCGTTCAAAGTTGAACGCCGCATCTAAAGGGAAAAATCACTGCTGGTTAGCTCAGAGGGCTGTTCGGGATGTCTGCGGCAAAATCGCGGCATCCCGAATAGCTCTGGGACACAAGGAGGGTCTCCTAGCTTGCCTCCTGGTGTCCGATCGCCCAATGACTGCTCAGTGCCAGAGTCCAGGCATGAGCAGTCAAGCGGCAGAATCATTGATCAATGGTTTCCTATGGGATAACAATGATCAATGTAAAAGATCAGTGTGTGCAGTGTTATAGGTCCCCATGGAAGCTATAACACTGCAAAAATAAATAAATAAAAAAAGGGAATAAAGATTTAACCTCCTCCCCTAATAAAAGTTTGAATCACTTTTCCCAATTAAAAAAAAAAGTGTAAATAAAAATAAACATATGTGGTATCGCCGCATGCGGAAATGTCCGAATTATAAAAATATATCATTAATTAAACCGCACGGTCAATGACGTACGCGCCAAAAAAAAAAAATAGTGTATTTTTGGTCGCTTTTTATATCATGAAAAAATGAATAAAAAGCGATTAATTAGTCCAAACAATACAAAAATGATACCGCTAAAAACTTCAGATCACGGCGCAAAAAATGAGCCTGCATACCTCCCCATACGCGGAATAATAAAAAAAATTATAGGGGTCAGAAGATGACAATTTTAAACGTATTAATTTTCCTGCATGCTTTCAAAGGGGAAATGGGAAACATTTTTTTTTTTTTAATCAATTGGTGCCAGCAAGTTAATACAAAAATACGAAAAGTACAAAAATAGGTGCACTACTGTGGTAGATGTATACAATGACATTGGCTATCCCTCAAAACTGATGTTAAAATTGAGACATTCGCCAGTATATCCTTATATGAAGGACACACCAGAGCCCGCACACCAACGCCAAGGTTTCTCAAATTGGCGTGGGACCTAACGCTAACCTACCTGTGCGTGATAAGCAAAACCAGGGGCCAGTGGGCAATTACAGCAGCACTAGGTCGACATGCAGCCTGCTCCCAGTTACCTCCAGTGTGACTGAGCACACATACAATGGGAGGAGGGAGAGACAGGCTACAAGCCCCACCTAAGTTGGCTGATATAGGTGCATGGCCTCACAGGTGAACCTTAATGCTACCTCAAATGATAATGAGGCGCATTAGTAAAACATA
Organism: Hyla sarda; assembly: GCF_029499605.1. Lineage (NCBI taxonomy): Eukaryota > Metazoa > Chordata > Amphibia > Anura > Hylidae > Hyla > Hyla sarda. The sequence continues at coordinate 20,477,131 of NC_079190.1, read as the reverse complement.
TCAACATTTTTACAACTACAGCCAACGGCTGTCTGGGCAGGGTCTGGAGTTGTAGTTTTGCAACAGCCGGAGGTCCAAAGTTCGAGACCACTGACCTGGACTGATATGTTGTTGTGATAGCTTGTGGGTGTAGGGTAGGTAGGGTGTAGCTGTGCAGTGGTGAAAGGGTGTTGGATTAACCCTTAACTGTCGTGACGCCAGGGTGCGGGTTCCTCTCTGTATATATATCCTACCGCCACCCGTCCCAGGAACGATAGGGAGGAATAAAGGATTGTCCACAACCGGAATGTTAGTAAACTGAAGATAACTTTACTGCAGATTTTATGCAGGTTAAACGCAGTAACAGTCTTTACAGAGGACCGGACTTTAGGCTCCTCACAGGTTTGGTTGGGACCTTGTAGGCAATAAGCTCGGAGAATTTGCTTTACGCTGTTCCACTGGATTTAGGGGTATTGTTTAGGTCCAGCAGTCACGTAGGATTAACCGAATTTGGATTGAGTAGACTCACGGTTTAGTAAGGCTCTGGATTGGTAGGCTTCAGGCCTAATTTGTCTTGTAGGTACGCGCAGAGCTCTGCTCGCTGTCATATCCTAAGGGAAAGAGCCGGACAAGAGAGCGAGGATTGGATAACAGCGCCCTTATATCTAAAGGGGCAGGCTTCAAGCTTATTGGTCCCCCAGACCTGTCAGTCCTAATACAAAGCATTGTGGTACATAACGTGACATGAGCACCTGACCTGGAAGGTCCTTAACCTTAGCAGAACAACACAATTACTAAAGGAAGAGGCGACTAGGGGTTATCCCACTAAGAGCATCCTATCAGTGCGGAGGAACTCTGACTTTGGGGACTTATTACACAAGGTACAGTACACGTACAGTACCAGGACACAACATTGTACCAAACCCTCAGCTGTATAAGCAGGATTAGCTCCACTGGCATGTGCAGTTCTAAGCATATTTACTCATTTAGATTTGAATTATACTTGTAATACTGCTTATGACCTCTAGGGGGTCGGCTTCAGTCTAGAACTGCTGCCGGTACGATGCCATAAAGTACATTCCTTCATCTCGCTCGGCTTCAGTCTCAGCAGCTTTGATGCATTTGTATATTTAATCCGTGTTTGTTTTATAGAGTTATTTTGCCGGAGGCTTCATGGCACCACCGCATAGCAAGTGATCAAAAAATACACAAGAGCCACGCTGCGTTCCTCTGAGGGGAGCCAGGACCCCGGGCTTACTGTATTATACCAATTCCCTATCCTCACAAGTCTGAGTTTCCGAAAGTGCATTATGCATAGATTATCCATTCGGTACAGTATGGGGGTACGCCGTCTCGTACGTCTACATTTAGGTCTATAGGGGTTGGGGGCCGATGTTAGACCCAGAGGAGACAGCTGGGGGTGCAGCCTGGAAGCTCCTGTTGACTTCAATTACTTTTTTTTTCCACAGTAATCTGGCTCCCAGGCCGTAACTATAGGGGGTGCAGAGGTAGCACCCGCATCATCAGGGGACCCCACGACACCTCTGCCCCTTAAGAAGACACCAGTATTTTAAATGCCAAAAGGTACAAGATGGGCTCTATTACATATTTTGCATAGGTCCAAAAAGGACTGTGCAGCTGTATCTGTTTCTCTCTATGATCATAGCGATGAATGCAGGGAGGGGATTGAGGGGACTGTGCAGCTGTATCTGTTTCTCTCTATGATCATAGCGATGAATGCAGGGAGGGGATAGAGAGGACTGCAGCTGTATCTGTTTCTCTCTATGATCATAGCGATGAATGCAGGGAGGGGATAGAGAGGACTGTGCAGCTGTATCTGTTTCTCTCTATGATAATAGCGATGAATGCAGGGAGGGGATAGAGAGGACTGTGCGGCTGTATCTGTTTCTCTCTATGATCATAGCGATGAATGCAGGGAGGGGATAGAGAGGACTGTGCAGCTGTATCTGTTTCTCTCTATGATCATAGCGATGAATGCAGGGAGGGGATAGAGAGGGCTGACCGTGCAGCTGTATCTGTTTCTCTCTATGATAATAGCGATGAATGCAGGGAGGGGATAGAGAGGACTGTGCGGCTGTATCTGTTTCTCTCTATGATCATAGCGATGAATGCAGGGAGGGGATAGAGAGGACTGTGCAGCTGTATCTGTTTCTCTCTATGATCATAGCGATGAATGCAGGGAGGGGATAGAGAGGACTGACCGTGCAGCTGTATCTGTTTCTTTCTATGATCATAGCGATGAATGCAGGGAGGGGATAGAGAGGACTGTGCAGCTGTATCTGTTTCTCTCTATGATCATAGCGATGAATGCAGGGAGGGGATAGAGAGGACTGTGCAGCTGTATCTGTTTCTTTCTATGATCATAGCGATGAATGCAGGGAGGGGATAGAGAGGACTGACCGTGCAGCTGTATCTGTTTCTCACTATGATCATAGCGATGAATGCAGGGAGGGGATAGAGAGGACTGCAGCTGTATCTGTTTCTCTCTATGATCATAGCAATGAATGCAGGGAGGGGATTGAGGGGACTGTGCAGCTGTATCTGTTTCTCTCTATGATCATAGCGATGAATGCAGGGAGGGGATAGAGAGGACTGCAGCTGTATCTGTTTCTCTCTATGATCATAGCGATGAATGCAGGGAGGGTATAGAGAGGACTGTGCAGCTGTATCTGTTTCTCTCTATGATAATAGCGATGAATGCAGGGAGGGGATAGAGAGGACTGTGCGGCTGTATCTGTTTCTCTCTATGATCATAGCGATGAATGCAGGGAGGGGATAGAGAGGACTGTGCAGCTGTATCTGTTTCTCTCTATGATCATAGCGATGAATGCAGGGAGGGGATAGAGAGGACTGACCGTGCAGCTGTATCTGTTTCTTTCTATGATCATAGCGATGAATGCAGGGAGGGGATAGAGAGGACTGTGCAGCTGTATCTGTTTCTCTCTATGATCATAGCGATGAATGCAGGGAGGGGATAGAGAGGACTGTGCAGCTGTATCTGTTTCTCTCTATGATCATAGCGATGAATTCAGGGAGGGGATAGAGAGGACTGACCGTGCAGCTGTATCTGTTTCTCTCTATGATAATAGCGATGAATGCAGGGAGGGGATAGAGAGGACTGCAGCTGTATCTGTTTCTCTCTATGATCATAGCGATGAATGCAGGGAGGGGATAGAGAGGACTGTGCAGCTGTATCTGTTTCTCTCTATGATAATAGCGATGAATGCAGGGAGGGGATAGAGAGGACTGTGCGGCTGTATCTGTTTCTCTCTATGATCATAGCGATGAATGCAGGGAGGGGATAGAGAGGACTGTGCAGCTGTATCTGTTTCTCTCTATGATCATAGCGATGAATGCAGGGAGGGGATAGAGAGGACTGACCGTGCAGCTGTATCTGTTTCTCTCTATGATAATAGCGATGAATGCAGGGAGGGGATAGAGAGGACTGTGCGGCTGTATCTGTTTCTCTCTATGATCATAGCGATGAATGCAGGGAGGGGATAGAGAGGACTGTGCAGCTGTATCTGTTTCTCTCTATGATCATAGCGATGAATGCAGGGAGGGGATAGAGAGGACTGTGCGGCTGTATCTGTTTCTCTCTATGATCATAGCGATGAATGCAGGGAGGGGATAGAGAGGACTGTGCGGCTGTATCTGTTTCTCTCTATGATCATAGCGATGAATGCAGGGAGGGGATAGAGAGGACTGACCGTGCAGCTGTATCTGTTTCTTTCTATGATCATAGCGATGAATGCAGGGAGGGGATAGAGAGGACTGACCGTGCAGCTGTATCTGTTTCTCACTATGATCATAGCGATGAATGCAGGGAGGGGATAGAGAGGACTGCAGCTGTATCTGTTTCTCTCTATGATCATAACGATGAATGCAGGGAGGGGATTGAGGGGACTGTGCAGCTGTATCTGTTTCTCTCTATGATCATAGCGATGAATGCAGGGAGGGGATAGAGAGGACTGCAGCTGTATCTGTTTCTCTCTATGATCATAGCGATGAATGCAGGGAGGGGATAGAGAGGACTGTGCAGCTGTATCTGTTTCTCTCTATGATAATAGCGATGAATGCAGGGAGGGGATAGAGAGGACTGTGCGGCTGTATCTGTTTCTCTCTATGATCATAGCGATGAATGCAGAGAGGGGATAGAGAGGACTGTGCAGCTGTATCTGTTTCTCTCTATGATCATAGCGATGAATGCAGGGAGGGGATAGAGAGGACTGACCGTGCAGCTGTATCTGTTTCTTTCTATGATCATAGCGATGAATGCAGGGAGGGAATAGAGAGGACTGTGCAGCTGTATCTGTTTCTCTCTATGATCATAGCGATGAATGCAGGGAGGGGATAGAGAGGACTGTGCAGCTGTATCTGTTTCTCTCTATGATCATAGCGATGAATTCAGGGAGGGGATAGAGAGGACTGACCGTGCAGCTGTATCTGTTTCTCTCTATGATAATAGCGATGAATGCAGGGAGGGGATAGAGAGGACTGTGCGGCTGTATCTGTTTCTCTCTATGATCATAGCGATGAATGCAGGGAGGGGATAGAGAGGACTGTGCAGCTGTATCTGTTTCTCTCTATGATCATAGCGATGAATGCAGGGAGGGGATAGAGAGGACTGACCGTGCAGCTGTATCTGTTTCTCTGTATGATCATAGCGATGAATGCAGGGAGGGGATAGAGAGGACTTTGCTGCTGTAACCTAATGACCAAAAGAGTTCGCTATATGATCTTAGAGATGAGCGCAGGGAGGGGATAGAGAGGACCGTGCAGCTGTATATGTTTAGCAACAGAGTTTTTTCTATGATCATAGAGATGAATGCAGGGAGTGGATAGAGGGAACTGTGCAGCTGTAACTGTTTGACCAAACATTTCTCTCTATGATCTTAGAGATGAGCGCAGGGAGGGGAGAGAGAGGACTACGCAGCTGTAACTATATAACCACGCAGTTCTCTCTATGATCAGAGAGATGAGTGCAGGGAGGGGATAAAGAGAACTGTGCAGCTGTATATGTTTAGCGACAGAGTTCTCTGTATGATCATAGAGATAAATGCAAGAAGGGGATAGAGAGGAATGTGCAGCTGTAATTGTATGACCACAAAGTTCTCTCTATGATCAGAGATAAGTGCAGGGAAGGGATAGAGAGGACTTTGCAGCAGTAACTGTATGGCCACCCAGTTCTCTCTATGATCATAGACATGAGTGCAGGGAGGGGATAGAGGGGACTGTGCAGCTGTAACTGTATGGCCACACAGTTCTGTTTATAATCATACAGATGAGTGCAGGGAGGGGATAGAGAGGACTGTGCAGCTGTACCTGTATGGACACACAGTTCTCTCTATGATCAGAGATGAGTGCAGGGAGGGGATAGGGGTTGTAACTTACCAAAGTATGATTTTATAATTACCTGCCCTAATGCAGCATACTTCTGTTACCTACCCCAGTATAGTCCTTGATTTCCCTGTTCCATTGCAGCGTCCTCTGGTAGTCCCTCAGTATCCTCCTATATTAACCTCTCCCACTGTAGTGTCCTCTGGCTTTTTTATATTAATGTGCCCAACTCTATCATTTTCTGGTATCCTATCCCTGTATGACATCCTTTAACCTCTTAAGGACCAAGCCCATTTTCCCCTTAAGGACCAGGTCAATTTTATTTTTGCATTTTCGTAACTCTTTCATATTTCTACTACAGACCCATATAAGGGCTTGTTTTTTGCGTGACCAATTGTACTTTGTAATGGAACCTCTGATTTTACCATAAAATGTACGGCGAACCCAAAAAAACGTTTTTTTAGGGAGGAAATGTAAATGAAAACCACAATTTTGCACATTTTGGAGGGTTTTGTTTTCATACTGTACAATTTACAGTAAAAATGACGTGTTCTTTATTCTGTGGGTCAATACGATTAAAATGATACCCATGGCTAGATACTTTTATATTTTTGTATCGCTTAAAAAAAAATCTAAAACTTTTTGTACAAAATCAGTAATCTAAAATTGCCCTACTTTGACCACCTATAAGTTTTTCATTTTTCCATATATAGGGCGGTATGAGGGCTCATTTTTTGCGTCGTCATCTGAAATTTTTATCGATACCACATTTGCATATATAAAACGCATATTTCATTTTTCATTAAAAAAATGTTGAAAAAAATTGACAAAAAAGCAGCATTTTTGGACTTTTTAAAAAAATTTTACGTTTACGCCGTTCACCGTACGGGATCATTAACATTATATTTTGATAGTTCGGACATTTACACACGCGGCGATACTAAATATGTTTATAAAAAAGAAATTACGCTCTTTGGGGGTAAAATGGGAAAACTGACAATTTTTATTTTTATTGGGGGAGGGGATTTTTCACTTTGTTTTTTACTTTTTATTTTTACATTTTTCAACTTTTTATGTTCCCATAGGGGACTATCTATAGCAATCCTTTGATTTCTAATACTGTTCAGTGCTATGTATAGGATATAGCACTGATCAGTATTATCGGCTATCTCCTGCTCTGGTCTGCTCGATCTCAGACCAGAGCAGGAGATGCCGGGAGATGGCCAGAGCCAGGTGTGGGGACCCCCTTGGCCGCCATTACAGATGATCGGATCGTCGTGGCAGCACTGCGGACGATCCGATCATCTATTTTATTATGTGCATTGCCTCAGATGCCGTGATCTGTACAGATCACGACATCTGAGGGGTTAATGGCAGACATCCGCGCGATCGCGGATGTCGGCCATTACCGGCGGGTCCCCGGCTGCTATCAGCCGTGTATGACGCGAGCAACGCTCCGATGCTCGTGGTCATATACAGGACGTAAATGTACGTTCTGGTGCGGGAAGTACCGCAAAACCAGGACGTACCATATGTCCGTGGTCATTAAGGGGTTAATATCCTGCCTTAGTATGACAGCCTATTGTGGTGTCAGGGTGCGATGTGAGATGTAGGGGCAGAAGGTATTTCCCAGGGGCAGATGGTGTTAACCCCTTCGTGTTCGTGACGCCAGGGCATGGTTTGCCTAGGTAACCACCCGAAGGTAATCCTGTTACTCCTAGGTTAGGCAGGGGTAAATAATAGTCCAAGGCCAGGTTAAGGTTAATGGTAGCTTTACTGAAGTTGAACAGGTATAACAGTCTTTACAGGGTAGTGAGGTTCCCAGAGAGGTGACCAGTAACAAGAGGGACCTCGCCGCTTGCTGGGACTTGCAGTGACTTGGACAGACTTTAGCACAGCCACGCTGACTATAATAGACTTGACTTGACTGAAGATAGTGACAGCAGACAGAGATGACTTACTGACTTGTGGCTGTAATTTAGGCTTGAGGCCTCCATATGTGCTGGACACTGGCTCTGAGACGTCTGGACTGGACTTAGCCTCAGCAGAAAGTGCGGTGTAAGAGCGCGATTGTTGTACCTCCCCCTCTTATGAAGGGGGGCTGAGCAAGGAGCCCATAGGCTAGCTGCGGGTCAGCTGGTCACCTGGTGCTCTCTGGGTAACACAACATGTGACTTTAACATGTGACAACCATTATCATGTGTCTAACAATCATGTGACCATGTGAAAGGTCCTTTACCCTTAATATATAACTTTTATACACATTATGGGGGAACACTGCAGGTGAGCCCTGAGGATGTACAGGGACTCAACCTGACAGGACTGTAGGAGCATATTCCGTACTGGGACATCACACTATATTAACCTGTCCTGCTATATCCTCTGGTAACCTCCCCCGGTATGATCATATACCGTCCCCCTGCAGCGTCTTCTGGTAACCTTCTCCAGATTGGCAGCTGGTATCACATAATAACATGTCCCTCTGTGGCGCCCTCTGGTAACCTTAACAAGTATAATCCATAGAAACCCAAAATGTGTCGGCAGATAAGAACCATCTGGCCCATCTAGTCTGCCCAATATTCTGTATACTATGAATAGTCCTTGTCCCTATCTTATGTGAAGCATAGCCTTATGCCTATCCCATGCATGATTATTCTTCTTCACTGTATTTGCAGCGACCACTTCTGCAGGAAGACTATTCCATGCATCCACTACTCTCTCAGTAAAGTAATACTTCATGATATTACTGCAGAAACCTTTGCCTCTCTAATATAAAATTATGTCCTCATGATATCCTGTCTTGCGGCAGCGTCCACTAGTAACCTATCCCAGTAAGATCCTATAATAACCAGTCCTGAGATCCTATAATAACCTGTCCTGCTGCAGCGTCTTCTGGTAACCTATCCCAGTAAGATCCTATAATAACCTGTCCTGCTGCAGCGTCTTCTGGTAACCTATCCCAGTAAGATCCTATAATAACCAGTCCTGATGCAGTGTCCTCTGGTAACCTATCCCAGTAAGATCCTATAATAACCAGTCCTGCTGCAGCGTCTTCTGGTAACCTATCCCAGTAAGATCCTATAATAACCAGTCCTGCTGCAGTGTCTTCTGGTAACCTATCCCAGTAAGATCCTATAATAACCAGTTCTGATGCAGCATCCTCTGGTAACCTATCCCAGTAAGATCCTATAATAACCTGTCCTGCTGCAGCATCTTCTGGTAACCTATCCCAGTAAGATCCTATAATAACCAGTCCTGATGCAGTGTCCTCTGGTAACCTATCCCAGTAAGATCCTATAATAACCAGTCCTGCTGCAGCGTCTTCTGGTAACCTATCCCAGTAAGATCCTATAATAACCTGTCCTGCTGCAGTGTCCTCTGGTAACCTATCCCAGTAAGATCCTATAATAACCAGTCCTGATGCAGTGTCTTCTGGTAACCTATCCCAGTAAGATCCTATAATAACCTGTCCTGCTGCAGCGTCTTCTGGTAACCTATCCCAGTAAGATCCTATAATAACCTGTCCTGCTGCAGCGTCTTCTGGTAACCTATCCCAGTAAGATCCTATAATAACCAGTTCTGATGCAGCATCCTCTGGTAACCTATCCCAGTAAGATCCTATAATAACCTGTCCTGCTGCAGCATCTTCTGGTAACCTATCCCAGTAAGATCCTATAATAACCAGTCCTGATGCAGTGTCCTCTGGTAACCTATCCCAGTAAGATCCTATAATAACCAGTCCTGCTGCAGCGTCTTCTGGTAACCTATCCCAGTAAGATCCTATAATAACCTGTCCTGCTGCAGCATCTTCTGGTAACCTATCCCAGTAAGATCCTATAATAACCAGTCCTGATGCAGTGTCCTCTGGTAACCTATCCCAGTAAGATCCTATAATAACCAGTCCTGATGCAGTGTCCTCTGGTAACCTATCCCAGTAAGATCCTATAATAACCAGTCCTGATGCAGCATCCTCTGGTAACCTATCCCAGTAAGATCCTATAATAACCAGTTCTGATGCAGCATCCTCTGGTAACCTATCCCAGTAAGATCCTATAATAACCAGTCCTGATGCAGTGTCCTCTGGTAACCTATCCCAGTAAGATCCTATAATAACCAGTCCTGCTGCAGCGTCTTCTGGTAACCTATCCCAGTAAGATCCTATAATAACCAGTTCTGCTGCAGCATCCTCTGGTAACCTATCCCAGTAAGATCCTATAATAACCAGTTCTGATGCAGCATCCTCTGGTAACCTATCTCAGTAAGATCCTATAATAACCAGTCCTGATGCAGTGTCCTCTGGTAACCTATCCCAGTAAGATCCTATAATAACCAGTCCTGATGCAGTGTCCTCTGGTAACCTATCCCAGTAAGATCATATTATAACCTGCCCCTCATATCAGATACAGAATAATTTAAAGAGTACCTGTCACCAAACTAAACTTTTAAGTTCCTTATGTAATTATAAGACACTTTGCTATTTACTTGCTGTTAAAATTCTCAACCTTTATATGTCTTTAATGTGATAGAAAAAAACGGCCACTAGGTGGCTCTGTTCTGTTCCCTGTGCAAGTCAAACAGTTAGTTTTGGTCTTCTCCCGGCCTGGCAGGAGACCAAACTCAGGCAGTGCTTGCAGGGCATGGTGAGGCACAGCTATCACAGGCTTCAGTGACATCATCACTGCTTGGGAACACCCACTTTCTCCTACTGGGAGCTCACACAATGTAAGCAAGGGCAAAGGTATGATACACAGCTTTTTAAAGCTCGGAATTTTTTTTTTAAATGCAGGAGGGGTGTTATGAGTAGTTAGGGAATATAATCTGAGTTAGTTTAGAAAATATGGTTTGATGACAGTTTCTCTTTAATTACTTCAGATTTTAGCTACATTTTGAGAGATCACATGTCATCGCACTCTATCAGAAATAGGAGACTGAATTATCGTCTTCTGGATAAGAAGAATAATCACCTCATCTATATTCTGCTCATACAAGTCTTGCTCCAGGCTACTGGGGAGAAGCCGATAAACGTACTTATTAACAATGAGATGATCTGGGATTAGTCACAAGTAACAAGATCTCCCGTTTACGTGGAGGCAATTTAGATAAGTGTCCTCTGCAATGGAGTACACATTGTCGTGCACGCTTGGCTGGGGCTGTACAGGAATCCTACTAGGGTCAAAAAGGTGGCTTAAAAAAACATAGGGGTCCTCTGATCAGGGTCCTCGTCTCTTTACTAGTGTTGAGCACGAATATTCGTAATGAGAATTTTTATTGTGAATATCGCCACTTTGCGATTTCGTGAATATTTAGAATATAGTGCTATATACTGCTCTGGACAGTATCTGACATGGACAGAGGTGTCAGCAGAGAGCACTGTGGTCGTGACAGAAAAGAAATCCAAAAAGAAAAGAATTTCCTCTGTAGTATACAGCTGCTAATAAGTACTGGAAGGATTAAGATTTTTTTTAATAGAAGTAATTTACAAATCTGTTTGACTTTCTGGCACCCCTTTAAGCCTGATGGAGTGATCGTCTCAAGGTATGTTACCCAATACACCTCTCGTTGCAAGAGACGCCTGCGATTTGCGCTGTCATTCGCATCGGTCTGAACTTGTTCTAAAATCTGCCACGGTAGTTCGTTAACCCTATGTTGTGATTCTAGAAAGTGTTTTGCCACAGTTGTTTCACTATGTTTAGTGGACTCTCCTGTTGATTTAGTACTAAGGGCTTTTCTAATAGAGTTCTTATGTACTGTTAAAGGGGTTATCCAGGAAAACCCATATATATATATATATATATATATATATATATATACATATACATACATATATATATATATATATATATACATACATATACATATACATATACATACACATATACATATATATATATATATATATATATACATACATATACATATACATATATATATACATACATATACATATATATATATATATACATACACATACATATACATATATATATATACATACATATACATATATATATATACATACATATACATATATATATACATACATATACATATATATATATATATATATATATATATATATATATATATATCAACTGGCTCCAGAAAGTTAAACAGATTTGTAAATGACTTCTATAAAAAAAAATCTTAATCCTTTCAGTACTTATGAGCTGCTGAAGTTGAGTTGTTCTTTTCTGTCTAAGTGCTCTCTGATGACACCTGTCTTGGGAACTGTCCAGAGTAGAAGCAAATCCCCATAGAAAACCTCTTCTACTCTGTGCAGTTCCCGGGACAAGCAGAGATGTCAGCAGACAGCACTGTTGCCAGACAGAAAAGAACAACTCGACTTCTGCAGCTGATAATTATTGGAAGGATTAAGATTTTTTAATAGAAGTAATTTGCAAATCTGTTTAACTTTCTGGAGCCAGTTTATCTAAAATAAAAAGTTTTGTTCCTGGAATACCCCTTTAACCTCTTTTTTTTTTATTTTCCTGCTTGTTTGAACGACATAGCAATCTCCATCGGGACATTTTAACATATATATAACATTTTCAGAATCACATGTGAAAAAGCCTCTGCTGGAGATTTTAAAGCCTTACTTAGGATGATATGGGTCTTCTCCTTTAATTACCGTATTTATCAGGGTATACCACGCACCGGCCTATAACACGCACCCTCATTTTACCAAGGATATTTGGGTAAAAAAAGTTTTTTACCCAAATATCCATGGTAAAATGAGGGTGCGTGTGTGCGCGTGTATACCCCGATACACCCCCAGGAAAGGAAGGGGGAGAGAGGCCGTCGCTGCCCGCTTCTCTCCCCCTGCCTTTCCTGGGGTCTAGAGCCCTGCTGCCGGCCCTTTTCACCCCCTGGCTATCGGCGCCGCTGCCCGTTCTGTCCCCCTTGCTATGCACGGAGCGGCGCACTGACGTCATGCGCCGCGCCGTGTAGCGCATAGCAACGACGCAGGGGACGCTTGCCGGAGGCCTGCAGCAGCGCGGACCCGACCCCGGCAACGGGTAATTATGCCACCGGGGATGGGGGGAGGCAACGGGGCAGCGGCGCCGGCAATGGGTGCCGCTGCCCCTTCTCTCCCCCTGGCTGTCGGCGCCGCTTCTCTCCCCCTGGCTATCGGCGCCGGCAATTGGGCGCCGGTACCGATAGTCAGGGGGACAGAACGGGCAGCGGCACCGATAGACAGGGGGAGAGAAGGGCCGGCAGTAGGGCTCTAGACCCCAGGAAAGGCAGGGGGAGAGAAGCCGGCAGCGACTGCCTCTCTCCCCCTGCCTTTCCTGGGGGTGTATCGGCGTATAACACGCACATAGACTTTAGGCTAAAAAATTTTGCCTAAAAAGTGCGTGTTATACGCCGATAAATACGGTACATTATTACAATGTGAACGTGACAAGCAGGGATATGTTCCTTTTCTTTTTTTTACCCAAAAAAGTTTGGTAATCCTTTTTTCTACCACCTATATCACCCCGCATCAGGGTATTTCCAATTGGTCTTTAAAAAGACTACCAAATTTGGGATCAGATTTTAGTTTGCCCCAATATTTCTTCACCGTTTTCTTGATAAGTTTAATGTGTTTGTTACATTACACCATCCATTTTTCTTTTAGTTTTTTTCTAACCTGCCTATAAGAGCCTCTTTACCTTTAATCCTTTCAAGATCTTTTTCATCGTCTCTCCTATTTAAGATTTTTTTTATGATCATTTCTTTAATCTTTTCATATTTTTTTCTCGTTATTGATGATCCTTTTTGCCTGGATAAACTGGCTTCTTGGGAGTCCACGAAAGATACTGCGGGAGATTTATCAAAACCTGCGCAGAGGAAAACTTGCCCAGTTGCCCATAGCAACCAATCAGATCGCTTCTTTCATTTTTCACAGGCCTTCATAAAAATGAAACAAGCGACCTGATTGGTTGCTATGGGCAACTGAGCAAGTTTTCCTCTGCACAGGTTTTGATAAATCTCCCCCCACTGGGATTATAAAAACGTATTTTTTGTGTAACATGTTATTTTTGTCTGTACTCTTCACGTATAGGGTAGTTCAGTGGTCCCTCAACATACGATGGTAATCCGTTCCAAATGGACCATCGTTTGTTGAAACCATCGTACGTTAAAGGATCCGTGCAATGTAAAGTATAGGACAGTGGTCTACAACTTGTGGACCTCCAGATGTTGCAAAACTACAACACCCAGCATGCCCGGACAGCCAACGGCTGTCCGGGCATGCTGGGTGTTGTAGTTTTGCAACATCTGGAGGTCCGCAGGTTGAAGACCACTGATATAGGAAGTTGTACTCACCTGTCCCCGCCGCTCCGGACCGTCACCGCTGCCCTGGATGTCGCCGTCCATCGCTGTCGCCGCGTCCCCGGGGTGTCTCCGATGCTTCCCCGGCAACCTCGCTCTCCGTCGCCGACATCACGTCGATACGCACGCCGCTCCTATTGGATGACGGGACAGCGTGCGCAGCGACGTGATGACGACGATTGAGAGCGCCGATGTGGTAGGGCCTTGGGGGTGTAGTGTAGTTGGATTGCTGCTTCAGTAGATGAGGGGTTAATTTTAGGGATCGACCGATTATCGCTACGGCCGATATTATCGGCCGATAATCACGATTTTGGGCATTATCGGTATCGGCAATTATCTTGCTGATAAGCCGATAATGCCCCGCACCGCGACTACCACCCCCCCGACCCGTCGCACCGCACCCCCGACCCACCCTACCCCCCACCATGATGCTGGGCGGTATACCCGTATGGATTTTTGCCCATACCGCTATACCGGTCGGGCCCCTCCCCACCCTCTGAGTCAATAAAAAAATTAAACTTACCCGTAATGGGGGTGGTCCGGGCGTCACTGCGCAGCGGCGTCTATGCAGCGTACTAGGCCGGAGCCTGCCCGGAGTGGAGAAGATGACCGCCGGAGAAGAAGGACAGCCCGGACCGGTTCACCCTCCGCCTGGAACGCCCCCGGACACTACAGGAACGATGGATGGATGGCCCGGACCACCCTGACAGGTAGGGGGAGAGAAGCGGGTGGTGGCTGCGGCCTATGGCCCCGCAAAAGCCACTGCAGATCATTGATTTAAAGCGCCCGCTTTAAATCAATGATCTGCAGCGGTGTCGCAGGGGGTTAAATAGCCGATAACTTATACCGGAATATCGGTATAAGTTATCGGCTATCGGCCCTAACCTGCACCGATTATCGGTATCGATATCGGCCCTAAAAAAATGATATAGGTCGATTCCTAGTTAATTTAACCCCTGTCACTCGTGACACCAGGGTGAGGGTTAATACGCTGAGGTAAATCTTCGGCCTATCGCCACCCTTCCCAGAAACGATAGGTGCGTGCTTAAATGAATGAAGGTCCACAATAGAGATGAACTTGTATAAACTTTACTGAGGTACTTGCGGTACATCCAATTAACAGCAACAGTCTTAGCAATACAGTCTCTATACAGCACGGCAGTGATTGACAGATGCCGAGGACCATTGACTTATCCAAGAGGTTATTAGAATTAGGGATGATGCAGAGATCCGTCCGGATTTAGGGGTCTGTTTACGTCCGGTGATCTTGCAGACTTAAGAGGGATTGAGATAACTCACAGTTTTGTAATGATGGCCGTTGCCACAAGGCTTGGGCCTAGTCACTGCTGATGACAGCTGCGCAGATCCGTCCTCCTCTATCAGCAGCCCACGAGGAAAAAGAGCGATTAATGGCCGCCGCTCCCTTATATGGGCAGGGGCAGGGCCGTTTTGGATTGGTCCGAGTCAGCTCTCACTCACCGTTACAATGCATGGTGGGCGATCACCTGACTTCCTCCAAAGGTCCTTGAACCATAAAACCATAGAGTTTTGGAACGCATCACGTGACCCGCAGGTCTTGCGACGCCACAACAAGGTAAGTATACATTATATACATATATACACTTAGAATTTGAATAGTTTTAACTATTTAAGGGGTGATAAGGGGCTAACTATAGATGGGGACCCCACCTGTAACTAGGGACTCTGACTTTGGGGACCTCACCACAAGGTAACGGATACAATCCGGGACCGGGATACCAAACCGACGATGCAGGAGATCCCGAAGAGGACACGCCGGAGCCCCAAGGACAGGTAAGTGATCGTCAGCGGACCACACGGGGCACCGTAAACGGCTATCCGGTGGTAGCTGAAGCAGTCAGCGCTGCCGGATAGCCGTTTATGCGATGGCCCGACATACAAAAGCATCGTATGTTGATGCTGCCTTCAACATGCGATGGCCTCTGAGAGTGATCGTATGTCGGGGCCATGGTAGGTCGGGGGGTCACTGTATCTAATTGATTTCCATTTTATAGTTACTTCAACATCTAAAAATTTTATTTTCTGATGATCATGAGTAAGGGAGCTCGTGATGTGATTGCCCCGCCCCCTCGTGACAGCCGTTCCAGCGTTCGGAACAGTTTGTTCCAAACGCTGAGCAGCGGAGTACCCCTTTAAGACCTCTGCTAGCGTGTGATTGCTTCTGCTTTATGGATTTTGTTGTATGAAGCGTTTAAGCTTTGAAAATTACAGAAAACAAAGAATAAAATGAAGAAAGAAATTCATCTAATCGTGAGTACATGAATTTTATTATTACAGTGAACTGCTGCCCTAGACCAGTGGTCTCCAACCTGCGGACCTCCAGATGTTGCAAAACTACAACTCCCAGCATGCCCGGACAGCCGTTGGCTGTCCGGGCATGCTGGGAGTTGTAGTTTTGCAACATCTGGAGGTCCGCAGGTTGAAGACCACTGCCCTAGACTATTACAAAAGGCTGTCCGGGCATGCTTGGAGGGCCACAATTTGAGACCACTGGTCCAATAGGACAATCTAGGCCCGGCCTGATGCCCCAAAGGTCCCAGCCAACGGCTGTCCGGGCATGCTGGGAGTTGTAGTTTTGCAGCATTTGGAGGGCCACAGTTTGAGACCACTGGTCTACATGGAGCCTGCAATCCCCCCAGTAGCCCACCAGCATTAATTACACTGAACGAGCTGCATTCGCTTCCCGATGTCTTCTCTGGCATTTAAGAAGCTTTGTCCTGGAGTCTCTTCGCCACGTTCCTCGCAGGATATGAGCGGCTGAAATGTGAAATGGTCAGGAGGTTAAACTGTTGTCTGTCCCCAGAGTCGGGTGCAGCCTGAGGTTGTGACTGTAAAATCAGACAACTGAGACTGGGACTGAAAAAAGGAAGACGTCTGTTCTCCCGAAATCTCTACATCTTTGCAACATGTGTGAATTCGCATAGGGAAAATAAAAACATTCCTCCAACCTCCAATAGGACCATACGAGGAAGTGAATACAGGTGCCCGCAGACGTCGCATGAAGATCCTGGGTCGTAATGGAAAATTTATATTAGCCCCCCACTACTATATGGATCCCATACTGGTGTGTTCTTATATGGGAGATGCCACAGTCGTATCCCCTGACAGTTTGACCCTTGTAGGTTCCAGACATTGTGCCTGATACTCAATTCAGCTGATTTTGGCAGAATTGAGTAACAAACCTTATTGGCGCCTAGCAGGGCTCAAGTCCTGCAGTAACGCGTGGTAACTGAGTTCCTGCACTTTTTCCACAGCATAAACACCATTCCCATTAGCAAGACCAGCCCTTAAAGGAGTACTCCGCCCCTAGACATCTTATCCCCTATCCAAAGGATAGGGGATAAGATGTGTGATCACGGCCGTCCTGCCGCTGGGGACCCCCACGATCTCCGTGCTGCACCTGGCATTCGCTTAGAGCGTCGGGTTCAGCGCCGGAGGCTCGTGACGCCACGCCTGCACTCCGCAACCTGATGTCACGGCATTCACGCCCCCTCCCATAGACTTGCATTGAGGGGGCGTGACCGTGACGGCACGAGCCTCCACCCCGCATCGCCAGTCATCCGGCACGGAGCGAAGTTCACAGATCACAGATAACACTGATCAATGATGTGCTATGGAATAGCATTGTTTAGTGTTAGTAATCAAAAGACTGCATGTAATAATTCCTTATGGCGACTAATAAAATTTATAATTTTTTTTATGTAAATGTAATTAAAGGGGTACTCCGGTGGAATAAATAAATAAAAAAAAATGTAAATAAAAAAATAAACATATGTGGTATTACCGTGTGGGAAAATGTCCAAAATGTAAAACATTTATGTAACCGCACGGTGAATAGCGTAAACAAAAACCAAAAAAAAAACAAAAAAAAGAAATAAATACCAGATGCCAGAATTGCTGATTTTTTTTTTTTTTTTTTTTACTTCATATATCAGGAAAAAAAACATGAATAAAATGCGATCAAAAAGTCCCATCGAAACAAAAACGGTACCACAAGAAATGACCCTTATACATCCCAGTGTACGGGAAAATAAAAATGTTATAGGGATCAGCAGACATATTTATCAAAACTTGTGCAGATCAACATTTGACCAGTTACCCATATCGACCAATCAGATCACTTCTTTCATTTTTTACAGGCCCTTTTAAAAATGAAAGTAGCCACCTGATTGGTTGCTATGGGCAACTGGTCAACTACTCTGCACAGGTTTGGATAAATCTACCCTCCATAGTTTTTTTTATTATAGTAAAATAATAATAGTAAAATAAAATAAAACCTATATAAATTGGGTATCGTTGTAATCGTGCGGACCTACAGAGTGAAGGTCACCTGTCATTTTAACCGTTAAGTGCTCTGCGTAGAAACGAAAGCCCCTATAATTTGCAAAATGGAGGTTTTATTTTTTTCGCACAAGAAAAAAATTTATATATCTTTTATTTTGCTGTAAATTATGTGGTAAAATGAGTGATGTCATTACAAAGTACAGTTGATGGCGCAAAAAGGAAAAAAAAAAAAAAACCTCCTATGCGTCTGTAGGTGGTAAATTGAAAGCGTTATGGGAAGGAAGGGGGGGAAAAAAAAACGAAAATGAAAGTGCAAAATTGAAAAATAGCCCCGTCCTTAAGGGGTTAATAAAAATTGATTATGGAAAAATTGGGGCTTTTGAATCTCAAGGCACCACTAGAGGAGTTTTTCCCAAACAGTGAGTCTCCAGCTGTTGCAAAACTACAACTCCCAGCATGCCCAGACAGCCAACGGCTGTCTGGGCATGCTGGGAGTTGTTGTTTTGCAACAGCTGGAGGCACACTGTTTGGAAAACACTGCACTCCAATTATATTTCCTCTACTATCAGCATTGGCGGCGAATGAAAATCCAGTCGGATTTAATCCCCAGGAAGTGTCGCGGCTGTCGCATGCTCCAAGAATTTTCGCTGCTCGCTTCGCGAGACAAACACAGTCGCCGGCAGATCCGCTAATTGGAGAAAAAATTCACTTCTGAGCTGAAGGAACGTCAGTGTTTCAAAGAGAATTAATCCTCCTTTAGTTTTTAATATTAAATTGCGCAAAGGGCAGGGCTCTCAATCCCTCTTGACAAGCACTCGCCCGCGGCGGCAGTGCCACTTACTACTTATTGTAATCTCTCCTGGCTGTCTTATGATCCCAGGTTCTGCAATAGGCATTCAAACATTTTCCTGTAGCAGTGGTCTCCATCCGGTGGTCCTCCAGCTGTTGCAAAACTACAACTCCCAGCATGCCCGGACAGCCGTTGGCTGTCCAGGCATGCTGAAAGTTTTAGTTTGGCAACAGCTGGAGGTCTACAGGATGGAGACCACTGCTTTAGGGTAGAGATGAGCGAACTTACAGTAAATTCAATTCGTCACGAACTTCTCGGCTCGGCAGTTGATGACTTATCCTGCATAAATTAGTTCAGCTTTCAGGTGCTCCCGTGGGCTGGAAAAGGTGGATACAATCCTAGGAGACTCTTTCCTAGGACTGTATCCACCTTTTCCAGCCCACCGGAGCACCGGAAAGCTGAACTAATTTATGCAGGATCAGTCATCAACTGCCGAGCCGAGAAGTTTGTGACGAATCGAATTTACTGTAAGTTTGCTCATCTCTACTATAGGGGTAGAAGCTCATCCAATTTAGGTATCTCTTATAAGTGTTAAAGGGGTACTCTGAAGGAAAAAAAAATATTTTCAGATCAACTAGAAAGTTGCCAGAAAGTTATACAGATTTGTAAATTACTTCTATTTAAAAATGTCAATCCTTCCAGTACTTATCAGCTGCTGTATGCTCCAGAGGAAGTTGTGTAGTTCTTTCCAGTCTGACCACAGTGCTCTCTGCTGACACCTCTGTCCATGTCAGGAACTGTTCATAGCAGGAGAGGTTTGCAATGGGGATTGGCTCCTACTCTGGACAGTTCCTGACATGGACAGAGGTGTCAGCAGAGAGCACTGTAGTCAAACTGGAAAGAACTACACAACACAAGCAGCAGCTGATAAGTACTGGAAGGATTACGATTTTTATATAAAAGTAATTTACAAATCTGTATAACTTTCTGGAGCCAAGTGATTTGAAAACATTTTTTGTCCTCCGGAGTATCCCTTTAAGAATTTTTCAAGTGATAATCATGGGGTTAAATGCATTGAGAGGTATTTTCTATGATTTTTTTTGCATGGTCAGTAAAGAAAGCCTCCTTTCCTCCATTATTTGGGTGCTATGAACTATATGAGGTGGCATAGTATGGCTTGGACCAGAAGTGTCATTTTAGGGGTTGCAAAGGAAGCAGTTGGATAAATAGGTGTCTGGCAGCGGCTTTCTATCCTTCCACTGCTGAAACCACATGCACTATTGACTGAGCTGAGCATGCATGTGTATGAGGGAATGGGGACAAATAGTGACAGCCGGACAAGCACTTGCCAAGCTGCCAAAGAGGAATTGAATTTGTGATTAAAGGGGTATTCCAGGAAAAAACATATATATATATATATATATATATATATATATATATATATATACACATCAACTGGCTCCAGAAAGTTAAACAGATTTGTAAATTACTTCTATTAAAAAAATCTTAATCCTTTCAGTACTTATGAGCTGCTGAAGTTGAGTTGTTCTTTTCTGTCTAAGTAATCTCTGATGACACGTGTCTCGGGAACCGCCCAGTTTAGAAGCAAATCCCCAGAGCAAACCTCTTCTACTCCGTGCAGTTCCCAAGACAGGCAGAGATGTCAGCAGAGAGCACTGTTGTCAGACAGAAAACAACAACTCAACTTCAGAAGCTGATAATTATTGAAAGGATTAAGATTTTTTAATAGAAGTAATTTACAAATCTGTTTAACTTTCTGGATCCAGTTGATCTAAAAATGTTTTTCCTGGAACACCCCTTTAACATAAAGTGCCAAAAAGAGGTTCTGCAGCAGCCGTGTTGTGAGGAATAACGTACTCTTTACTATAAGTAATTAAGAATATTTGGGGTCACCTCTGAGAACTGCCAGCTTATGACTTATAATATTTTTATAATTTACAGTATTTTGCTCCTACGGTGGGATAGGAAAACGGAATTGATGACGCTCATGTGAACACGGCCCAATACTGTAGATTGATGGTTCTATTCCCTGCAGGCTTCTGTGGTTGAGACATCGGTGTTTCCCAACCAGGAAGCCTCCAGCTGTTGCAAAACTACAACTCCCAGCATGCCCGGACAGCCGTTGGCTGTCCGGGCATGCTGGGAGTTGTAGTTTCGCAACAGCTGGAGACACCCTGATTTTGAAACACTGTGGCACATTACAGGTATCCCTTTGTTCCCTGTGACTTTGAACAGCGGTCCTCTGAGACGCTCTAATTACACCCATAGTCGCTGACTAGTCATATACGTCCTCATTCATTGTCTACTCACATGGTTAATCCTGCTTTTCACACAGAGAAGACTCCAGCAGCGATGTTGTGGGAATATAGGGAAGCGCTGTGTGCCCGGACTCCTGCAAGATCAGCACAACTCGTCTTCTGAAATACTCTGTGCTGCTGGGGACCCTGATTCCTCCAGGAGGCAGTAACTATGATTATCCACTCCCCCCTGCCCCCCCCCCCCCCCCGCCCCACCGTCATCGCACCCCAAAATTAATACTGACCCCAGACTGAATTTGCTAAGTAAACACGGACCCCCTAAATTAATCCGGACACCAGACTTCCTATGTGGTGAGGGTGCGATGGAAGGGCAGATGTTATTACCCTAGGGGCAGATGGCATTAAAGGGGTTATCCAGGAAAAAACTTCTTTTTATATATATCAACTTGCTCCAGAAAGTTAAACAGATTTGTAAATTACTTCTATTAAAAAATCTTAATCCTTTCAGTACTTATGAGCTTCTGAAGTTAAGGTTGTTCTTTTCTGTCTAAGTGCTCTCTGATGACACCTGTCTCGGGAACTGCTCAGTTTAGAAGAGGTTTGCTATGGGGGATTTGCTTCTAAACTGGGCGGTTCCCGAGACACGTGTCATCAGGGAGCACTTAGACAGAAAAGAACAACCTTAACTTCAGAAGCTCATAAGTACTGAAAGGATTAAGATTTTTTAATAGAAGTAATTTACAAATCTGTTTAACTTTCTGGAGCCAGTTGATATATATAAAAAAGTTTTCTTCCTGGATAACCCCTTTTAAGGTTGTTCTTTTCTGTCTAAGTAATCTCTGATGACACGTGTCTCGGGAACTGCCCAGTTTAGAAGAGGTTTGCTATTGGGATTTGCTTCTAAACTGGACAGTTCCCGAGACACGAGTCATCAGAGAGCACTTAGACAGAAAAGAACAACCTTAACTTCAGAAGCTCACAAGTACTGAAAGGATTAAGATTTTTTAATAGAAGTAACTTTCTGGAGCCAGTTGATATATTAAAAAAAAAGTTTTTTCCTGGATAACCCCTTTAACCCCTTGTGTTCGTGACGCCAGGGCGTAGTTATCCTCTACACCACCCGAGGTATGGCCGCTGGTTCCTGGGCCAGGCGCGGGGCAATTAATCACTCCGATGGAAGGTTACGGAACAACGACAGCTTTACTGAGGCAGACAGATGGAATAGTCTTTACAGCTCAGTTAGGCCTAAGGAGATGACCAGTGACTTTAGGAGACTTGCGGGCTCGTTGGTACTTGTAGTGGACTTGGACTGAATGAAGCAGACCCACGCTGACTTTAGCAGACAGAATAGACTTCACTATGACTGACTAGACTTCTCCCCTGTAGTTGCTCAGCAGGTTTTGACTTTCACCTGTAGGGGTACACGGTTGGTGGAAGCGTGGCTGCGTGGTTAGGCCTAGGTCTCCCTCAGGAAACCAGACACTCTAAGGTTTTGACTCTACTTCTCCTCAGCAACAACTAGACTGAACTGGCTAGCTCCTCCCATGGTTTATAAGGGAGCAATTTGGAGGGGTCCTATAGGTCAGCCACAAGTCACCTGGTCACTGACACCTTCCCTGGTTACATGACTTGGTAACAACACTTAAAGGTACATTAACATCAAAAAGACATTTAGGGTTTGTGGAATGGAGGTGGACTCAGGGGGCTCTGAAAGACAGTCCACCACACAGGACAGAAAAGGGTACAGGAGGCAACTCCTGTACTGGGCCAGCACACCTATATTACTACAGGATTTAATCCATCCCTAGACTAATACAGACCCCGGACCAAACCCTTTTGATGAAGGTAAACTCCCTATACAGTATTACTACAGGACAAAGAGTATTCCTAAACAGAACTGTGGTGTCCCGGTACCGGATTGCATCCGTTACCTTGTGGTGAAGTCCCCAAAGTCAGAGTCCCTAGGTACCGGTGGGGTCCTCATCAATAGTTATCCCCTTGTCACCCCTTTAATAGTTAAAATTATTCAAATTGAATGTGTAAATATGTTAATAAAGTGTACTTACCTTGTTGTAGTGTCGCAGGACCTGCGGGTCACGTGATGCGTTCCAAAAACTCTATGGTTTTCTGGTTCAAGGACCTTTGGAGGAAGTCAGGTGATCGCCCACCAAGCAGTGTAATGATGAGTGACAGCTGACACGGATCAATCCAAAACGGCCCTGCCCCTGCTCATATAAGGGAACGGCGGCCATTAATCTCTCTCTTTCCTCGTGGGCTGCTGATGGCGGAGGATCTGCGCAGCTGTCATCAGCAGTGACCAGGCCCAAGCCTTGCGGCAACGGCCATCTTACAAAACTGTGAGTTATTTCATTCCCTGTTATCTCCGCAAGATCACCGGACGTAAACAGACCCCTAAATCCGGACGGATCTCTGCACAACTCCTAATTCTATTAACCCTTGGATGAGTCAACGGTCCGCAGCATCTGTCAATCATTGCTGAGCTGTATAGAGACTGTGTTACTAAGACTGTTGCTGTTAATTGGATGTACCGCAAGTACCTCAGTAAAGTTTATGCAAGTTTAAGTTCATTCCTATTGTGGACCTTCATTCATTTAAGCACGCAACTATCATTTCTGGGAATGGGGGTGATAGGCTGAAGATTTACCTCAGCGTATTAACCCTCACCATGGCATCACGAGTGACAGGGGTCAAATTAACCCCTCATATACCGAAGCAACACCCCAACTACACTACACTCCAAGGCAGTTACCACAGAACCTAGACCAGATACCCTAAAAAAATACAAACCCCAAGCCTGACAACCCAAACTTATACATACTCTAGACTAGGACCCCTAAATTCATTTTCAGCCTAGAATAGATCCTCTAAAACGAATACAGACCCCAGACTTGAACCCCTAAACGAATACAAACCCACACTAGACCCTTTAAACTAAAACAGACCCCAGAGCAGACCTTCAAAACGAATGCAGACCCCAGACTTGAACCTCGAAACAAATACAAACCCAAACCACACCCTTTAATCTAAAACAGACCCCAGACCATGTACTCTAAACTAATACAGACCCTAGACCCTCAATAAGCAAATGAACTGAGCAGAGACTAAAGCTGGGGAAGGAGGCGCTTTGAGGACATGTGCCTGTAGCCATCTTGGATTTTTCACTTCCAGCAGTGCAAGCAGAGAGAGAGGACACAGAGTGACAGCCTGTGATGGAGCCTGGTATTAAGAGTGCTGTAGCAGCTGAGAGGAATCTGCTAGCGGGTCGAACAAGATCCAGTGATGATAGAAGGAAAACCTCTGAACAGTGAAGAGAACTTGAAGCTGGACTGACCTGAGTTATAACCTGTGTAGGGGTAAGTCTAAAATCCTTCTTCCCTGTTCCACAACAGAGCACCGTGAACTCACATAGTGATAGACCTTAAAATCCTTAAAGGGGTACTACTGTCGAAAACATTTTTTTTAAATCAACTGGTGCCAGAAAGTTAAACAGATTTGTAAATCACTTCTATTAAAAAATCTTAATCCTTCCAGTACTTTTTAGGGGATGTATACTAAAGAGAAATCCAAAAAAAGAAATGCATTTCCTGTGATGTCCTGACCACAGTGCTCTCTGCTGACCTCTGCTGTCCATTTTAGGAACTGGAGAAAATCCCCATAGCAAACATATGCTTTTCTGGACAGTTCCTAAAATGGAGAGCAGAGGTCAGCAGAGAGCACTGTGGTCAGGACATGACAGAAAATGCATTTCTTTTTTTGGATTTCTCTTTAGTATCCAGCCCCTAAAAAGTACTGGAAGGATTAAGATTTTTTAATAGGAGTAATTTACAAATCTAAAAAAATGGGGTATGTGCAGCTCACAATATAAATTAATCGAGGCTAAATGGAAAGTATTTACACCAAAAAATACTAGTACAAAATAATATATAAGGAAAAAAAGAGGGGGTACCAAATGCCTCTAGACTAATACCATAAAATGGTACATGATGATGAAATTACAGAAAAAATAATAAATGATAAATCGGACTGTGCTTCACTTTAAATGATGTACAAATTTAATATAAAAAATACAAATAGGACATAAAATAAATAATACAAATCTAATACAAAAATGCCTCCTACCACAGGGCCCTTGTGGGGAGGTGAGATAATTAAATACAAAGCATATATTAAAAATATTTTTGTAAAAATTATAGCATGTGAATTACGTTCTACCGCTATCTCAATATATTGTAAACCGACATAGTGTACTTTTGTGCGGTATACTCCGTTCCCATGTGATTTAGAACAGTTCACAAAGTGATATAGTTACCAACTCCTCAGGGTGGTTTTGGCTGGACGTCCGAGAGATAAATATATGAGGACTGTATTCAGCGCTAGCGTGCGCTTACGGTGACGGGCCCGGATGCCACAGGCCAAAAAGGTCACCGGTCACGGAGTAATGGCAGGCTCGATGGCAAATGCAATGGAGGCTTTATCCAGCGCTGGCATGCGCTTGCGATGACGGGCCCGGTTGCCGCAGGCCAAGGAGAAGTCACCGATCGCGGAGTGGCTCCGGAGATGTAGATATACTCGGAGATATATGGATCTTGCTCCGGAAACAGGGAAAGGAAAGCCTCGTGGAAGATCTCTCGGCGTCTGGTGGAATGGCGGATGAGTTGTAGCCAGGTGTACAATCAGCAGGTGATGGAGTTGTGTCGGAGATAGATGATGGCGGTTTGTAGATTGCGGTAGTCATGCAATAAGTATTTCTTTCTCTAGAAGCGTTTCAGGGTACTTTATATATGACCCTTTCCTCAGTAGAGATATCTTTAACAGTGAAGCTCAAAGTCCTTTTATACATGTTACCTGTCTAATTGTTACAGGTGTATTTCTGTTTAAATCTTCCGCAAATAGCGGAGTGGAGTGGGAAAACATGGAGTTGTTTCATCTTAATAAAGCAGTGTTCACATTTAGAATCAGTATATATGCGTTCTTATTTAAATATAGTGTCATATATATTGTAAACATTGGAATGATACATATAACATGCAGTAAAGTGTACAGATAAAGTGTATAGTACTGAGATAGAAAACAAAAAGATAATAAAAATAAAAATAAATAAAAACGAAAATAAGAATAAAAATAAAACTAAAATAAAAATAAAAATAAATAAAAATAAAAAATAAAAGGTAATAATTAAATAAATAAAGAAAGATAAAAAAGAAAATAAAAATAAAAATAAGAAAAAATAAAAATAAAAAAAATAAAAAGATATAAAATAAATGTAAAATAGGTGTATAGATAAAATAAAATGCTATAGATTTACATGGAAGTAATTAGTGTACAAGAAGGTTGAAGGATGGCCAGTCACGCACTGTTAAAGATATCTCTACTGAGGAAAGGGTCATATATAAAGTACCCTGAAACGCGTCTAGAGAAAGAAATACTTATTGCATGACTACCGCAATCTACAAACCGCCATCATCTATCTCCGATACAACTCCATCACCTGCTGATTGTACACCTGGCTACAACTCATCCGCCATTCCACCAGACGCCGAGAGATCTTCCACGAGGCTTTCCTTTCCCTGTTTCCGGAGCAAGATCCATATATCTCCGAGTATATCTACATCTCCGGAGCCACTCCGCGATCGGTGACTTCTCCTTGGCCTGCGGCAACCGGGCCCGTCATCGCAAGCGCATGCCAGCGCTGGATAAAGCCTCCATTGCATTTGCCATCGAGCCTGCCATTACTCCGTGACCGGTGACCTTTTTGGCCTGTGGCATCCGGGCCCGTCACCGTAAGCGCACGCTAGCGCTGAATACAGTCCTCATATATTTATCTCTCGGACGTCCAGCCAAAACCACCCTGAGGAGTTGGTAACTATATCACTTTGTGAACTGTTCTAAATCACATGGGAACGGAGTATACCGCACAAAAGTACACTATGTCGGTTTACAATATATTGAGATAGCGGTAGAACGTAATTCACATGCTATAATTTTTACAAAAATATTTTTAATATATGCTTTGTATTTAATTATCTCACCTCCCCACAAGGGCCCTGTGGTAGGAGGCATTTTTGTATTAGATTTGTATTATTTATTTTATGTCCTATTTGTATTTTTTATATTAAATTTGTACATCATTTAAAGTGAAGCACAGTCCGATTTATCATTTATTATTTTTTCTGTAATTTCATCATCATGTACCATTTTATGGTATTAGTCTAGAGGCATTTGGTACCCCCTCTTTTTTTCCTTATAATTTACAAATCTGTTTAACTTTCTGGCACCAGTTGATTAAAAAAAAAAAAAAAAAAAGACGTCGTCTCTATCATACCGCACACCTGGAAGCTCCAATAGGAGTATTAGAAGCCCTTATACCCCACCTCGCGTTAAAAGCATGGATACAAAAGGGAATAAACAAAATAGGAGATGTATGGGATGGACAGAACTGTGTATCCTTTGACGATTGGCACCACTCATTCGATATTTCTCACAAGGATTTCTATAAATTTCTCCAAGTCAGACTCGCCATGGAGACTGTACGGGTACCTCTCTCCACTGCTAACTCAGAATTACATAACTGGTTTTCTCAAGAGCGTTACCATAGAGGAGGCATATCTTGGTGTTATAATTTCTTAGTCAATAAACATGGTGTAATAGAGGATATGAACAAAATTAAATGGGAACAAGATTTAACCTCTTAAGGACGCAGGACGTAAATGTACGTCCTGGTGCGGTGGTACTTAACGCACCAGGACGTACATTTACGTCCTAAGCATAACCGCGGGCATCGGAGCGATGCCCGTGTCATGCGCGGCTGATCCCGGCTGCTGATCGCAGCCAGGGACCCGCCGACAATGGCCGACGCCCGCGATCTCGCGGGCGTCCGCCATTAACCCCTCAGGTGCCGGGATCAATACAGATCCCGGCATCTGCGGCAGTACGCGATTTGAATGATCGGATCGCCCGCAGCGCTGCTGCGGGGATCCGATCATTCATAACGCCGCACAGAGGTCCCCTCTCCTTCCTCCGTCTGGCTCCCGGCGTCTCCTGCTCTGGTCTGTGATCGAGCAGACCAGAGCAGAAGATGACCGAAAACACTGATCTGTTCTATGTCCTATACATAGAACAGATCAGTATTAGCAATCATGGTATTGCGATGTATAGTCCCCTATGGGGACTATTCAAGTGTAAAAAAACATTTTAAAAAAATGTAAAAGTAAAAAAAATGCGAAAAATCCCCTCCCCCAATAAAAAAGTAAAATGTCAGTTTTTTCCTATTTTACCCCCAAAAAGCGTAAAAATTTTTTTTTATAGGCATATTTGGTATCGCCGCATGCGTAAATGTCTGAACTATTAAAATAAAATGTTAATGATCCCTTACGGTTAACGGCGTGAACGAAAAAAAAAAAAGTCCAAAATTCCTACTTTTTTAATACATTTTATTAAAAAAAAATTATTAAAAATGTATTAAAAGTTTTTTATATGCAAATGTGGTATCAAAAAAAAGTAAAGATCATGGCGCAAAAAATGAGCCCCCATACCGCCGCTTATACGGAAAAATAAAAAAGTTATAGGTCATCAAAATAAAGGGATTATAAACGTACTAATTTGGTTAAAAAGATTGTGATTTTTTTTAAGCGCAACAATAACATAAAAGTATGTAATAATGGGTATCATTTTAATCGTATTGACCCTCAGAATAAAGAACACACGTCACTTTTACCATAAATTGTACGGCGTGAAAACAAAACCTTCCAAAATTAGCAAAATTGCGTTTTTCGTTTTAATTTCCCCACAAAAACAGTGTTTTTTGGTTGCGCCATACATTTTATGATATAATGAGTTATGTCATTACAAAAGACAACTGGTCGCACAAAAAACAAGCCCTCATACTAGTCTGTGGATGAAAATATAACAGAGTTATGATTTTTAGAAGGCGAGGAGGAAAAAATGAAAACGTAAAAATTAAATTGTCTGAGTCCTTAAGGCCAAAATGGGCTGAGTCCTTAAGGGGTTAAATATGTCATTTTCGGATGACCAGTGGAGTAGAGCCCACTCAGTTCTACCCAAGCTTTCTAGGTGCATGGCCCATTTGGAGACGTCCAAAAAACTGTTATATAGATGGTATCTAGTCCCTGACAGACTGGCCAGATTTACTTCATCTTCGGAGAAGTGTTGGAGGTGCAAGGAGAGAGGTACCTTCTATCATATATGGTGGCAATGTCCCAAAATAAGTGTGATGTGGAAGCGTATAGGTAGATTAATGTCTAACATTTGCGGCTTCCCTGTCATACTGAATCCAGCTCTAGCTCTACTTAATGTGGATATAGACCAATATTCTTCTTTCCATTAATCTATAATTATACATGTACTAATTGTCACTAGATTTCTCATAGTTAAGTATTGGACTTCACCCCATATTCCATCCATTAAAGAGATCGTTTCTAGAGTTAATCTTAATGGTTGGCACGAATATAAGGTGGCTGAATTTCTTACTAGATGGGATGTTTGGTTACAGGGCCCACATAATACGATACAGATATAACGGATAATTGAGATATTCTGTGAGATCCTGGTATACTTGGGCTTGTACTTATACAGAAAACTAAGACCCGAAAAAAAAAGACAAATGTATTTTACGGATATTTTACTTATTTGATGGATAGAACTTGCGCAGTGTATTAGTTATCTTATGTTGTTATTTATTTACACTTTCAGAGAGGTGTCTCACCTCCTTCTATGTTCTAAGTATATTGGGGGAGATTTATCAAAACCTGTGCAGAGGAAAAGTTGCCCAGTTGCCCATAGCAACCAATCAGATCGCTTCTTTCATTTTTCACAGGCCTTCATGAAAATGAAAGAAGCGAGCTGATTGGTTGCTATGGGCAACTGGCCAAGTTTTTCTCTGCACAGGTTTTGATAAATCTCCCCCATTGTGTTTTACTTTTTGCATATGAAAATCTTTTCAATAAAAAGTATTGTTATAAAAAATAAATAAAAAAAATTAGGTTTTCCACGGTAGTAACCCTTTAAGAGTTTCAGCTACTGTGGAGCAGGACTTTGTATTTGCCCCATTTAATCAATGTGCACAAACTGAAGGTACCCAACAGTCACTAGAGTAAAGATTAGGGTGGCCAGCAGGTGTGATTGTCGGTGGGTAAGACCTATTTACACATTGATTTTGTTCTATACTATACTGTGTGTTTTGTTATGCATGATTGTTTTTCTTTATACCATACAAGGTTATTTTGTCCCAACAGGACCCCCAAATCCATACCATGGATGTTCCATTGGGTGAAGGCACTGCCACAGATATGTACCCCAGCTCCCAGGTAGTAATGGGAAGGAATGGCCTGCCGGGGGCAGAGAGGTAACAAGGGTAAGGGACCACAAGGATAGAGGTAGACACCCCCAATACCCTGTTACACTATAAACATTGACCGTATCACTGGCCATTATTTATTCCTATGGGAAGAAGGGCTGAATACTGGTCCATTTTCTCTGCACTGACTACATACCCAGACTACATGTTCCTAATAGAGATGAGCGAACTTACAGTCAATTCGATTCGTCACGAACTTCTCGGCTCGGCAGTTGATGACTTATCCTGCATAAATTAGTTCAGCTTTCAGGTGCTCCCGTGGGCTGGAAAAGGATGATACAGTCCTAGGAGACTCTTTCCTAGGACTGTATCCACCTTTTCCAGCCCACCGGAGCACCGGAAAGCTGAACTAATTTATGCAGGATAAGTCATCAACTGCCGAGCCGAGAAGTTTGTGACGAATCGAATTTACTGTAAGTTCGCTCATCTCTAGTTCCTATGTAAAGCATATGTAACAGAAATAAAGAATACACATCAGCATCCTGGTTATAACTAGTAAAAAGTCTCTTTTATACAGTCAACATGGACTTACAGCACACTGCCAATAGGTGGCGCTAGAAAGACACGTTTCTTCTTTTTGGAGAAGAGCGATTATACATTCTATGAAGAAGAAGAAGAAGAAAAAAACCTCTTAAAACAAATCCTTGTAATCTGAGGTCCCTAAATGCAGAACATGGAGGAGAAATTTCCCAGATATTAAATCTCATATAAGAAGCCGCGGTTCAGATAAAACAAATGGTTCGGTTCATGTGACCGCGGGCGTTTTATCAGGATCCCCATTAGTTTCCTTGATGTCGGGATCCGGGCGTCTTCAGACATTTCACAGATGAATATCAGCGCCTTCTATTAGAATAACATCATTGATAAGAAGTTTCCGTCAGGCGCCGAATTCTGTCTATCTGACATAATGCGAGCGTCAGGCGCGCCAGATCAAACGTCTTCCCGATTTACACGCCGTTTAGTCGTATCGGCGCTAATTTCTTTGACTTTGACCTTAAAACGGTTTTCCTGCCCATAAAAAAAAAAACGTATCCCCCCTCTCCACAGGATAAGCGGCTGATCACTGGGATCGTCTGATCTCTGAGACCCCTAAGATCTCCAGATCAGGGGGCCCCATCTTGCCCTACTCAATTCATTGTCTAGAGCAGTGGTCTCCAACCTGCGGACCTCCAGATGTTGCAAAACTACAACTCCCAGCATGCCCGGACAGCCGTTGGCTGTCCGGGCATGCTGGGAGTTGTAGTTTCGCAACATCTGGAGGCCCGCAGGTTGGAGACCACTGGTCTAGAGCAGTGTTTCCCAACCAGGGGGCCTCCAGCTGTTGCAAAACCACAACTTCCAGCATGCCAGGACATCCTTTGGCAGTCTGAGCATGCAGGAAGTTGTAGTTTTACAACAGCTGGAGGCACACAGGTTTGGAACACTGGTCTATATAGTGTAATACTACTACAGTGCCCACATGATAGTCACAAATACTACGACTTTCTACACCCATACCCCCCCCCCCCCCCAGCTTTCCCATTAACCCCCTAAAAGGCTGATCCATCTGGTTATACATTGGAGCTGTCATGGCATATTTTTTTTCTTTACACTTTTTAAATGTATTTATTATTATTTATCTTAATTTATCTTTTATTTTATT